>NW_022604642.1:0-232271 GCF_008692095.1 Etheostoma spectabile | reverse complement strand
GTGTGTGTCTTCGTTGGTGTTCATCATCCATCCCTATCCTCTCATAGAAGCTGAGTAATGAGGGGGAAACAGTGAGCAGACCCCCTGGACCAAACATTCCTGCTACTGTCATTAACTATGATGAGGTACAAGGATCTTCCCGTCCCAAGCACTGCTTTGCTCGACGCTGTATAGGTCATTAAAATGTTTCAGACCGAGATTACGAAACGTCTAAATACCATTAATTTCTCTAATAAAGAAATATAAGCTTGAGTACTAATATGTAGCTTGCATTCATTAAGCTAATGCAATGTAACAACTGTACTGTGGTTTAGTGCTGTATTCTCCAGTTTTCGGTTAACTTATTTGACATTACTCAACTTATTTGACACTGAAGCTTGCAGCCCCTTTTCTTCTGTTTGCATTTCAGATTTTCCCAAAAGACCAACATGACATAGTACTTCTTTTTCGCAACACTTCTGGAAAACAAAAACAAAAAAAACTGCATATTGTCCTTGCATTTCACATGTGTTAAGATTCTCCAGCTAGTTTTGTCTTTCAACTCGGCAGTTCATCTTCCTCTGGTGTCTGTTTTACCTTCAGCCCTATTTTGTTTGGTCGTCTGAGCACAATGTTTTACCAACCGGAATGATACCGTCAGACAGATGCCACTGCATGGTCCTCATCGCCGAGTGGTTTAAAGTCACAATCTGTACCTCTTTCTTTAGAGACTTGAGGCATAGTTTGTTACTTTAATACCACGGTTGCTACATGATAAATAGATGCACGCTGTCTTATCTTTCTGAGTATTGCATACCTCTCCAAGAGCATTTGTTGCTTATCTCAGTGTGTTAAAGATCCCATGACATGGTGCTCTTTGGATGCTTTTATACAGACCTTAGTGGTCCCCTAATACCGTATCTGAAGTAGCTTTCCCAAAATTCAGCCTTGGTGCAGAACCACAGCTACTAGAGCCAGTCCCACAATGAGCTTTCCTTAGTATGTGCCATTTCTGAGTCTGTAGCTTTTGAGGAGGAGAGAGGGGGGGGCAAGGTGGAGGCTGGAGGTGTGGCCTTGACCAACTGCCACTTTGCTCGTTTGAAAGCCATGATGTCTCTCTCTCATGGGCGGGCCAAATTCTCGGGGCAGGCAAAGCAGAGAAAGGGGAGGTAACCTTGTCCCCTTATGACCTCATAAGGAGCAAGATTCCAGATCGGCCCATCTGAGCTTTCATTTTCTCAAAGGCAGAGCAGGATACCCAGGGCTCAGTTTTCACCTATCGCCATTTCTAGCCACCAAGGGACCATAGGAAGGCTGGGGGAACTCATATTAATGTTAACAAAAACTCCAAGTGAAATTTTCATGCCATGGGACTTTAAGTGTCGATGT
Source organism: Etheostoma spectabile (assembly GCF_008692095.1). Taxonomy (NCBI): domain Eukaryota; kingdom Metazoa; phylum Chordata; class Actinopteri; order Perciformes; family Percidae; genus Etheostoma; species Etheostoma spectabile. The sequence goes on along the minus strand of NW_022604642.1, from coordinate 230,903 downwards.
ACAAGACAGATGCTATGCGATGTTGACTGTGGTGATTTATTTTATGTGGTGGTTGTCCTATTTTTCTAGGAGTACAAAGTGTCCAATTTTGAGCAGAGACTAATGAGTGAGATTGAGTTCCGTTTGGAGCGTACGCCGGTGGAGGAGTCGGACGATGAGGTGCAGCACGATGACGTCCCTACAGGAAGATGTATCGCACCCATATTTGACAAGAAACTGAAGAACTTCAGAGCCATGGAAGGCGTGCCCGTCACTTTCTCCTGTAAAGTAGTAGGAATCCCTTTTCCAAAGGTGAGAGGTCAACAACTCTGCTGCATAAATGAGAGCGTGATCTGTCACATTTATCCTCTACATCGGTGTCTCTCATCAGGTTTACTGGTTCAAGGATGGCAAGCAGGTCCTGAGGAAGAACATCCATTACAGGAAGATAAGAGAGGGGGATGGAACCTGTGCTCTACATATAGAGTCCACGACCAATGACGACGATGGCAACTACACCGTCATGGCAGCTAATCCACAGGTGATACTTCACACTTCCCGTTCTTGCTGTTAACGCCTTTTCTCCAGCTGCAAAATCTAATATTTGATGTTAAATGACCATCAGGGACGTATCAGCTGCTCGGGTCATTTGATAGTCCAAACGGGACCTCCCCGAAAGACACCCATTCACTCTCAGAGGTGAGCAGGACTGAGTGTGCAGTGTGATCTGCAGAGGTAAGAAGAATCCCTCTGCAGCATGAGGAACCAGCTAATTATTGAATTTCCTCCCTGACAATAATGCTGTTTTGTGATCATGTGTACAGTGTCTAACTAAAATAGAAGGCGTCTTTGTCTGTATTACTGCTAATAAATATCTAAAATATACATCTCAAGAGCTTGTACTCAATGCTGAACTTCACTGGGTCATCAGCAGTACACTCGCCAAGTGTGAAGTCTATCAGATTGTCAAGAAAATTGAAAGATCGAAATACAGACACTGTGTACACACAGGTTATAATTGCGAGGCAACCTCTAATAACTGTTAAATCGCCAAACAGCATGCTGGGTACAGCTCGCTCTCCGTCGCTTGCTACAGTACTTAAAAGAACAGATGAAGAAAGAGAGATCGGAGAGGTGACATTGTAGCCAACTCAAACATTTTGAGCATCAGAATGAACGCTTGCCAAAAATAGCCTGGTCCCAAATAGCTGTTAGCAAATTATGCGTTTACCCTAGCATTGCTAGGAGATGCAACTATGTCATGGCAGGTGTATTGCTCAGGACTCAAAGAAGGTGTCAGGTGGATGGGAGGTTCTTAAGAAAGCTGCAAGCAGCAGTAATACCAAAGACCAAGGAATCATTCCAAACAGGCTCTGCACTAGACTATACTAAAAGGATAACATACACTATGAGAAGGATGTCATTGATCAATGCCAAAATGTGCGTCTGTGCCCCATAATATGCTCTGCTCACGTTTTACAGGGTGCGAGCCCGCATACAGGAAGTTGAAAGTGAACAAACGGAAGAGCGTTTTTTTCGGCCTCACTTCCTCCAGGCCCCGGGGGACATGATGGGTCATGAGGGAAAACTGTGTAGACTAGACTGTAAGGTAGGCAGCAGGTCCTGGCATTTGATACGGACATATTGCAGTTTTGCCCTTACCTTACTTTCAACGTTTTTTGTCTACCAGGTGAGTGGCCTCCCCAACCCAGAGCTGATGTGGTTGGTCAGCGGAAGGCCAATCTATCCAGACCTTTACCACAAGATGTTGGTGCGGGAGAATGGCATCCATTCTCTGGTCATTGATCCTCTGACACAGAATGACGCCGGCACATACACGTGCATTGCAAGCAACAAAGCAGGGCAGAGCTCCTTTAGTCTAGAGCTGAATGTTGTGGGTAAGGACTGGATACAATTAATGGAAAGGAATAATAAATAAGCCAATAAATACTTTAGTGTGATGCCCCATGGCCTGTTTGAAAGTTCCAGTAATCCAAATCTTTTCCACTTTAGAGAAAGAGATGAAGCACCCTCCCCAGTTTGTGGAGAAGCTGCAAAACATGGGTATTCCTGAGGGGTCTCCAGTCAGGCTGGAGTGTCGGGTGGTGGGCATGCCCCCTCCTGTCATCTTCTGGAAGAAAGACAATGACACCATTCCTAAAACCAAGGACAGAACCAGGTCGGTAGGAGTTCTCAGCCTGTCTGTATAGCTGTTTCACCACCATGTATTGCAACTTAAAAGTTTCAAATGAATGAATTCTCCATGATCTGTTCATTTCAGCATGACCCAGGAGGCAACAGGATATGTGTGTCTCCTTATCCATCCAACAACAAAGGACGATGCTGGCTGGTACACAGTGTCAGCTAAAAACGAGGCTGGAATTGTATCCTGCACCTGCAGGCTTGATATCTATGGTGAATATTCTGTACAGCTATGTAACTATTAGCTTTGTTAAGAAATGTGGCACCTTTGTTTCAGCTTGTCACTCTAAGTAGTAATACTAGCTGTCTGCTGCGCCTTCAGCACAGTGGCATCAGAGCATCCCTGCACCCATGAAAAAGGCTGCGCGCACAGGCAGCCGCTATGCAGCTCTGACGGGCCAGGGCCTCGACATCAGGTCAGCTTTCCCCACGTCGGAGACCAACCCCATCCTGTTCTCCAGCTCCCCTCCTGAGGTCATGCTGGAGAGCGAGGAGCTGTGAAACGGCAGCAGGGTGACAGTCAGAGTTCTCCCGGGACACACTAAGGCTTCCCCGAGGTCCAGACAGTAAAGGGCTAAAAGGAGAATGACGATCTGAGCCGATTGCCATGTGAATTGCGTGATGCATTTGAAGTGAAGAGTGGAATGGCAAAGAGTTTTTGTGTTTAAAGGTCCCATGGCATGAAAATGTCACTTTATTAGGTTTTTTAACATTAATATGCGCTCCACCAGCCTGCCAATGAGGTCATAAGGGGCAAGGTTACCTCCCCTTTCTCTGTTTTGCCCGCCCAGAAAATTTTGGGAAGGAGACTTCAGATACAGTATTAGGGGACCACTAAGGTCTATATAAAAGCATCCAAAGAGCACCATGTCATGGGACCTTTAAAACTATCAGCACTGATAGTAGGTTTGTCACCATTCCTATTTACTCAAGTCATGTGACAGAAAAAAACAGATTTGCAAAGTCTTAGCTCACGAGCCATCATTGGAGTTGAATAGTGTACTCTGACAGGTTTGAATGACTCATTTTTTCAAATTTAGTTACAGTAGTGAGGGTGTTGCTAAATGTTGGTGAAAACATCTGTTCTTAATTGTTAGTCCTATTCTCAAAGTGGTACAAGTACTGCTTATTCTTATTGAAATAATAAATATATACATATATATATATATACCTGTATCAGTAGTAATAGATTCTTTTAAAGTTTATATAAAAAGCAGTTTTAAGTTATTGTTTATTTGTTGAGAGTACATTAAAGTTCATTTGAATGTGCCATTAAGAGCAGTTTATTTAAATGGCCCCAGGCACGTGGGATTCTTTCTACATGTATCTACATTATTTCTTGACATTCATCACTGGTTCATATTTTATTGCACCATGTTTTTTCATGTGCATGCATGCCAACAAGATGCAATCTTGTACAACTTAACAAACACACTGTGTCTGCACAGTCATAATACTAATATGTTAGGTGTCTCTCATTCATGGTTAATATTTGCTTTCAGGTGATTAAATTCATCTTTTACTGAAAAAGATGTATCCGGATTGTATCTGCATTTTGAGATGTATTACGTGAGGAATGTTTTGACCCTTGGCTTTGCTTTACCAGCAACAAGTCGAATGTACCCTACAGAGGTTAATAAGAAACTTGGATTAAGATACATTTGAGTTGGTTTGAAAACATATTGAAGAACAGCACATATTCAACTGAAGTTGCACATTGTAAAATAGTTTTGTCCTCAGAATAAAGTTATATTTATTCAATTGAGTGATGTGTTTACTTTACTGGAACAGGTGGTTATAATGCTGCAAACTGCTTAGACAACACTTGAAATCATTCTGCTCTATTTTCAGTGCTCCTTCGCAACACATGTTCAGAGTGTCTTATTTCTTTCCTCTTTTTCAGAATTTTACGCAGAATGTATTAACATACTGTAGGTTAGTTTACCATGACATTAATGTGGGTTAGAATCAAAAAGTCTGCCGTTATAACTGAGAGCTTGTTTTGACTATATCCTGTAATTCGAGCCATATTAGCTCAAACTAAAACTAAAAGGAAAGCTCTGAAGCCAATTAAGCATTGCTAATCAGTCCAATTAGATGGGAAGAGAGTTCAAATAGGCATAAAATTACATTCACCTTACGTGACCTAATTATACTCCGAGCCTCATCTGACCAGCTGCCGGGCCTACTTGTTAACTGGGTGCTGTAGTTTATGTCTTTGGGCTCATAAAATCCAATGTTTCGTTTTTTTTTTTTTTTTCATATGTATGATTTTGTATTTCTTTTTACTAATTTAATACTCATAGCTCACTTGTACTGAATATTGCCGTGATGTTTTAAATGCAGTTTTCTAAGTGTAATGAACTGCATTTGTACTTTACTTGATTACTGCAGTATGAACATAATCATAACAATCCTGTTTTTTACAAAGCCAGCAATCAAATTTCACCCATTGAAAACCAAAAGTAGTGGCACACTTGTGATATGTTTCTCTACCCTCATTAAGAATAATCTTATTCCCACTGCTCCTTTAAATTTAATCCTGTAATGATAATGAGATACATGCAGAGGGAATCCTTTCATACACTTTCTCCTGTACTGAAACATACGCTTTGTGTCCTAATCTCCATTTCTCCATAAGGAGTGCTGGATTTATGAGGGTACATGTTTCTGTCGGAGCAGGCGGGTCACTCCTCAGTTGTGACATATGGCTTTTGACAGAGAGCATGGCTCAGCCATCGGTGCCCAGACAAGCCAATCGTGAGGGGTTGTGAAAAGAAAAAGAAAAAAAAAAAGAACAAGGGTGGAAGACACGGAAGGGCCGGGCCACGTCTGAGACAAGGCCCTCAGACAAGACAAGCAGCAGCTGGCAAACTACATCAATCTGTAATCAATGAACCAACTGGTAGATGGGATTATATGCCTAATTGCACAGCTAACCAGTCCATCCCAAAATGACCAGACAGCATCAGCTTGTGTCCATGACCCAATACCAGAGACGGGCATTATTCTAGGCCTCTGACAGTGATTAATCATTCATAACCTGCCTCTACACCCAAGCTTTGAGTTTCAGTGCACAGTGACAGGAGCTGACAAAGGATGACACCAAAAAAATCAAGCCGCATTCAGATCCTTTACTTAAGTAGAAGTACCAATACCACTGTGTAAGAATACTACATTATAAATTATAAGTCCTGCATTCACATTTCACTTAAGTTACAAGTGCTGAAGTAATGTTATTACTCAAAATACATTCAAGCATTAAAGTACTGTACTCACTATGCAGTATGGCTCCTTTTTACAATGCAAAATGTTCACATTATTAGTAGTATTTTTGCATTGTGTAAACAGTATCCCCATTTTGTAGCTGGTATAAACTAAGTATATTGCTGGGTATTTCAGAACAACTACAAGCTCATTATTGTGTATGTAAAAATCTTAAACTGCAATACAACAGAATCTACAGCTGACACATAACATGTCGAGGAGAGGTATTAAGTAGAACAAAATAATACACTCAAAGTACTGAAGTATTGTACTTTATAAGTAATGAATCAAAATCTTTGCATGTGTTTCATGTAAACACACATTTAATGTGATTCAAAGTCCAACTGAAAGATTGTTGTAGAACTTGAAGTAGGCTGTGTGTGTGTGTGTGTGTGTGTGTGTGTGTGTGTGTGTGTGTGTGTGTGTGTGTGTGTGTGTGTGTGTGTGTGTTGTGTGTGTGTGTGTGTGTGTGTGTGTGTGTGACAGTCAAGTGTGTTTGTATGGAGGAACCTGCTCTGATCCATCCTCCTGAATTACAGAATAAAATGCTGACAGATGGGAAGCACAGACAGACAAATTATTCTGTCTGTCTCATTTTTCTCGGACCAGCAAACAGATCAATTATTAATTTCATATGTGGTCCCAAGTAGCCTGCATAAGGAACATTAATGCCTCCCACATACTGTGATTCATTAATACCCCAGCCCTTTTTAACACCCTTTCAGACTAATGTACTTCTAAAATATAAAGGAGAATTCCGTATTTCACCTGTTCACAGATATCTTTCCAAATCTCAGATGGTGCAGTAATCTGTACACCATCTTGGCACATATTGTTTGAGAGTCCTAATCCCCCGATGTGCTGTTAAAATCCCTCAGGTTACAGACCACACTTCCACTTCTGTTGCCTCGGGCTAATCTCAGATTATGGTTATTATCACACGGAGACCAGTGAAAGGGAACGTCTTGACCAAGCTGCTTCCTAAGATATATTATATACTTCATAAATAAAGACACACGGCAGGTAAATGTAACAATGATTGAGTCACACTTTTTTTATTCTATAAAAAAATACAATATAGTGAGATTCGTTTGCATATACAATAAGTCAGTATTGTGATTTTTTATTTAGATAAAAATGAATTGGTGCTTTTAGAAACATTTGTAGTTTTAATAATTATATTGCTAATACCTGACTGTAATTGTATTCAATAATTCGTCAATATTCAGTTTAAATCAAAGCTTTATTAAGAGTTCAATCACTAATACTAGGTTAATTTCTAGATTTTTGTGATTTTACATAGGTTGGTGGGAATGTAAGTTTAACAGGGAAATATCCACAATCTTAGCCCTTTAAAAGTTAGTCTGCACCATCGGATGTGGTGAGTTGTGCTACCAGATGGCAGAGTTTTGGTGTTTGTGACACATGGCTCTGAGTGAAGCCACAGCCCGATAGCCCAGCCCAAGATAATTGGAATTTCATTAAGGTTTTGTTTGTGTGTGTGTGTGTGTGTGTGTGTGTGTGTGTGTGTGTGTGTGTGCGTATATACATGTATATGCTTGTGTGTGCTGAGAGTGGGTGTGGATGTTTATGAGTCTACATGGCTGTGTTTCTCTATATGCAATATTAAAGATGGGGGGGGGGGGGGGCAGGGACTCCACCTGCTGCCACCTGTTCATCAGCTCCATCTTATAAAAGCTGCTCCCTCACTGTCTCCAGGATCACAGACACCTTGGACTCTTTAGGCTGTCCACTATCCGGAGTAACAAATATCTGACACTAAGGACACACACACACACACATCTTGGACATCAGCCAGGCTGTAACACTAAGGAGAGCTCTGAGGAACCCTGAAGCTGAACTGGAAACTTCCCTAATAAAGCTGTTGACTGGTAGCTGGGGCTTTCTGAGCTAAAGACATATACCGGTTTGATCCTTCAACCAAATATGATGAAGTCTCGGCGACCCAGCTGCACTGACTCTGGATCCGAGTCCTCAGAACCAGACTCCAAGAGCCCGGAGAAATATGAGACCGCCACGAGGCGACGGATGGCTGCCAACGCCAGAGAGAGGAAGAGGATGCAGGGCTTGAACACCGCCTTTGATCGCTTACGTAAAGTGGTCCCCCAGTGGGGCCAGGACAAAAAACTGTCCAAGTATGAAACCCTGCAGATGGCTCTCAGCTACATCATGGCCCTCAACCGGATCCTGACAGACGCCAGGAAACACAACGCTCCTCACAGGCAGTGGCTGGACCTGCAGTTTGACTGTGTGCAGCCTGAGAGCTACCCCTGCCTCCTGAGGTACGACTCTCCCACTGAAGAGGACTACATCCACTCGTCCTTCTCGTATCAGTTCGATGGCCATCAGGTCCACGGATAAACTGCTGCTAATTGGTGGATAATCAGTCATATTGTTGGATGTGAGTGACAATGTGAATATTTCTCCTTCAATCCAGGAGACAGTAAATACATTTGTATTGCATTATTTTATTTTTGTACTTTTTGACTACAAAAAGACTTCTAATTTCACTTTGAAGTCGTTTTTATTTTTGCTAGGAAACCCAGCAATGTTGAGCATTTTGTTTTTGTTCAAAGTATAGTAGCGATGACAGAGATGTTGTGTCATCGTAATGAGCGCTAGACTGTACTGAAGATACAGGCAATGGTGTATTTTTTTCCTATCAGTTATTTTGATACGGCCCTCAAATGTTGTGCAATGTTCAATGGATTCTGAGAAACTCATTGTGGTCTTCGTTGCATAGTCAAAGTCAATATGTAACTATTTTTGTCAAAGTGTAGATACGTGTTTGTAGAGTTGAAAAGCAGAGGTTATTTTTCACATGCAGACCCCTATTTTGTTGAATAATAGTTTTTGATCGAAAATAAAAATAAAAAAAACTATTTTGTATAAAAAACATTTCACTTGTTCTTTGTTATCTTCTCTCCCAGTCATAAGCTTATAATAGTAAAATATGGAATGATTTATGTGTACGTAATGGGCTTAATAAGGTTTAATCTGTATAACACCTAAAATGTTTTACACAATTCTTAACTACACAAAGCTGATTCCTTACATTCATTTTCTTTTGCGTCATCAAAAACATGTTTATTTGCAAAATATAACCCTAACAATCTCAAAATCCTAGGTGCATTTTACTAAAAGCCTACTCTTATTATTAGAAAGCACTTGTATTTTAACCCTCATATTGTCCCTTTGTCTCCTCTGTGCAGTATTAAAACCACTAATTTACAGCACATCCTTTGTTTTGTGTGTGTCAAGTTCTCAGCAGGAGCAATGGCAGGGCCTGTCCGCTGCACTGCCTCGCTCCGCTCCCTGGGGAATCAATCCTCCTTTTGTTCTGACCTCCTGTGCTCCGAGATAAGACACTTGTACGTCAATGTGGAACCAAAATCAAGTACAAGCATTCAACTAATCTTTGCTCAAATGTTCGCTAAAAAAGAACATATCACAAGGATTCTGCTACAGCACAGACCAATGTATCCGTAGCTGTGTGGCTCCACAACTCTCTATTGTTGGAGCCACACTACAGATTTAAATGGCACTCATTAGCCACTGAAAAGTGATTGTTACAGATTTGAGAAAAAAAAAAAAAAGTTTGAATGGTGGCACAAGCCACAGCAGGTTAAAGAAGCCTGTGTACCAGATCCTGCCATGGCTTCAGAGGGGAAGCAGAAATTAAACTCTATTGTGGGGTAATGGCTGTGGGTAATCGCTCTGTCCACGGCCGCTGAAGCATGAACGGCCATAGCTGGACCCAAACTATATCTGCATTAAGTACATCTACAGCAGTGCATTAACTGTACTGTCCAACTGCTAATACCTTATTCACATTTCATTAGCCTGCAGTTTATTTGAGTTGTACTATTTGGAATTATGTGTTGTTTTTAAATGTCCTATTCCTGTTTGCTTTAATGCCTCCACACAACTGAACAATCACATAAATACATGCATAGATAAATGTGTCCATAGATATCATGTATCAAATTATAGAAAGCAAAAATGAAACATATCTTAAGTATTCCTTACTTTATCTGCTGAACTAATATTATATATTTTATTTAGACCACGTGCACGTGTGATAAGTGTTAAATGAAAAATCAGGTGCCAAACGCTGATACAGATGGTCATAATGAATCACATGCCACAGTGAATGTCTGCATTCTTGCTAAATGCTTTCTGACAGTTGGCGTGTTACAAATGAATAGATGGTAGAGTCAAAAGTGCGTAATGGTAATGAGGCTGAGATCCTCAATGACACTGCAATTACACTCCTCATTAATTAAGTCACAAGCCGCAAACAGTTGGTGACAGAAAATATAATCAACATGCAATTAATTGATTTCCTCAAAAGGAGCACGTTATTGGATGAGTTGTTAATCAATTGTGACAACAATGTGCTCAGCATGGAAGGAACCGACAGGGCAAAACACATCCAACTGTCTTTTAGCTGCGGAATTATTCAGCCTCCAACATAGCTGGATGCTGTCTTTTATGAGACATTTCCAGCATATTAAAGGAGTGGTATGTGGTGTTGTATTGTACAGAACTAGAGAATGAAGGTCCTTACATTTGGCCAATCTTCCCTGCCAGTTTGAAGGAGGGTTGTCATTATATTTTCTGGTTATTTTTAACACTGTAATACCATCTACCAAATGCATTGACTATTGCTATCAGGAAAAAAAGAATTCATCACTGACCAAATCAAGGCCACCTTGCTGAGGTAAACAAAACAGATAACGTCAATGTTGTTGGTACAACACCCACCCTTTTATTCCCTCGATGTATTTTTTTCTGGGTCTCGATCTCAAGACTACAAAAGCTCCAACAGGGGACCAACAGCTCCTCCCTCAACAAAGCTTATGTCATCCACTCTTTATAATCATCCCTTCAGCAGGTGTTCAGAAGCTGCCTGCACTGCTCGGCTTCACTTTCCTCTCTGACCTAAACACTAACAGTCCACACAGAGACACACGGGTGTCCAACAGAATGAAGTGTCGGAACAACCGGGCCGACAGCCACCTGACCGGGCAGGTGGAGTTGAACAGCGTAAGCAACGGAGCCTGGGTGAACCAGGGCTACTGTGGCTCCCCTCTGCCCCTGCCCCGAGCTGTCAGCACCATCTACAACCCCCAGCCCCTCTTCCAGGGCTCCATGGACAGCATGTACAAACCGGACCTCCCCGGCCCATTCCCAGAGGAACCGCCATCCACTGACCAAAGCCTGGGGAAGAAACAAAGAGGCTGCTGCTCCTTTATCAAAGGTAGGAAGGAACCCACTCAGCTGAGCTTACAGCAGCATTTCTGCTCTAAAGGGCATTATCCAGTATGGATGACACCTAGACTCGCCCGCTCTCACTGAGGATTTTGTTTGGTACTGGTCCAGTCTGGGTCTGGGTCTGTAAAATCAACTGCTATGTCTCAATATTATTTTAACCAAAAATGTATGTGGACCTGCTTGTTGGCTAATCAATTTAGGTCAACCCAGGGTCAAAGTCGATACCCACTCTGCATGAAAGGTCTTTAAAAAGCAGTACATCCTTTTGTATCATAATGACATAAAACCCACTGTAATTTGTCTGTAGGCTTGTGGGGCACAACACTGACTGAAAACACCTCAAACAACAGAGAACTGTTTGTCCGAACCACGCTACGGGAGTTAATAGTCTACCTGGTGTTCCTGGTGGATATATCACTCTGTAAGTATTCTACTATGCGATTCTATCCAAACTGTTGCTTTTTCAATATGGCTGTCTATTCCTGGCACTTGTGGTAGTCTCAAAATTCCAGTTGCAAATCATGATCAGTACCCGGGTCAAAATAATGGATGAAGTACAGTATAGAATGGTAAAGTGTTTTGTACTCGAAAAATATATATCGAGATATATTTTTACTTTTTTTTTATTACATTTCTCAGGTATTTGTACCTTATTTGAGTATTTTTCTAAATATATTTTTATTTTATTTATTATTATTTAATACAAAACATCCACAAGGAGACAAGAACTGGGGTGTTGAGTTTTAAACAATAAAAGTCAGAAAAAACTCAGATATCTTACTCCTCAGGAAAGATGTCTAAAAACTCTATCATGGACCGTAAAGGGTTCCAAATTTTGATCTCTTCAGAGATCCCTTGAGGGAGAACCTCAGTTTTGCCAACTTTAGATTATATCAAACATCCTTGATCCAACAATCATGGGAATCTTGCTTCCAATTTAAAAGATTCAGTCGCCTGGCCAGTATGGTGTAGAAGGCCATGTCGTGCCTTAGCTGATAGGGTGTTGTTAGATGAAATACCAAAAAGGGCAGAGAGAAGGGATGCGGATCTGCTACAAAATCAAAGGCCATTTGAAGATTACTCCTTCAAGGAGTATTGAAGAAGTAAAAAAAAGGGCTTGGGCATGATCCAATATGCATGAGGTCGCCAGGGGACGAAAAATGTAGATATTTTGAAAAAAAGTTGTGAACCTGGGTTTAAGCTTAACTTTACACCTACTTTCCCAAATTTTGAATATATTATAAACCTTTAAATTGACATGCAAGCATCAAAACTTCTTCTAAATACTGGTTGTTTTTTAAATGAATGGTCCATATGCGATGGAATAGAGAATTCACATCTGTAAAACTAAATGCTGTCCCTGTATTTCTGTACCTTATGTCTACTTTAGTATATTTCAGTCAACTATTTGTTTTTTAAGCGATGCTGTTCCCTTAAGTGCAGTGCTCACCATTTGACCGAATGTTCTGTATAGGGCACTTTGGACTGTTGATTTACTATTAAAAGCCCCTGCGTTAATGCCTACCACAAATGCCCTGCCCATCCCTCTGCCTGAGATCCATTGTCCAGTTGAGCACTGGGAGTGAAAGGGACATGGGTTCTGCTCCCTTGCCTTTTAGCGATAAGAGCATTTGGCCGAGCCATTGTTGCTTTGTCTCGGTTAGATTGATATTGTTTGAAGAGGCTATTTGCGTCAGGCCAGCATGCTTTCTTTTCAAACTAATTACGGCCTCTAATCTGGATCTGTTTGACTGTAGTGACATAAACACAGCCAAACAACAACTCTTCAATAAGGCCTTGCGTGTCTGAGTCTGAGTTGTCTTATCTTGGCCTGTTGAATGGAGCAACATTTAGAGCTAAGCCTGAGCAAAGCCAGATAGAAATCAATTATTGGCTATTAAAAATGTGCTAATGTTGTCTTTCAGTGACATACGGTATGACCAGCTCGAGCACCTATTACTACACTAAAGCCATGACGGACCTGTTTGTGAACACAGCTGGTGCAAGTGGGGTTATGTTTCAGTCCATTGGCTCCATGGCTGACTTCTGGACTGTGAGTTTATCTCCATATTAATTTCCTCCATGTTTGCCACAGTGAGAAATCACTGAGAAATAAGTTCTGTGCAACTCAAACTGTGTCCACTCTCTTTTTATTTGTATATATTAACAGTATACCCAGGGCCCAATGGTGGACAGCCTCTACTGGACTAAATGGTACAATAACCAATCCCTGGACACCGGAGACCAGTCCTTCATCTACTATGAGAACATGCTGCTGGGAGTCCCTAGAATGAGGCAGATCAAGATCATGAACAACTCCTGCAAGGTCCACAAAGACTTTAAAGATGAGATCGCGGAATGTTTCGATGTTTACAATGACAAAAAGGAGGATGACACTAGCTTCGGTCTCATCAATGGCACCGCGTAAGCCGCACACTGTTTTCCTTACAGGCTAACTTTGGGTATGCAGTTAGATTGGAGTATTAGAGCAAATGTGTCTTCTTCCTCTGCAGCTGGACCTATCACACAGAGAAAGACATCAAAGGTTCTTCTTACTGGGGATTGCTGGCCACATACAGTGGAGCGGGGTACTACCAAGACCTGAGTCGCACCAAAGAGGAGAGCGCCATCATACTGCAGGAACTGGTGGACAACCTGTGGCTTGACCGAGGAACCAGAGTAGCATTCATCGACTTCTCCACTTACAACGCAAATATTAACATGTTCTGTGTCATCAGGTAAAGAGCACTATTGACAATAGCGACTTGGCCCATTGATTGATACACACGCATTGGTTAACGGACATTTCATCCGATATTTTAGGTTGGTTGTTGAATTCCCAGCAACTGGCGGAGCAATCCCTTCCTACCAGATAAGAACAGTCAAACTGATCCGCTACGTCACCAACTGGGATTACTTTATCCTCGGCTGTGAGATGGTATTCTGCTTATTCATTATGTATTACGTTGTGGAGGAGATTCTTGAGCTGCGAATACACCGGCTCTCCTATTTCAAAAGCATCTGGAACATACTGGATGTTGTTGTCATAATGGTAAGACAATGTCCTTCTTATTTAATTCAAACATGTCCTTTTCCCTCATTGTGCTTTGCAGCAAAGAAGTAAAATTATTTTCCTTCCCAGCTCGCCATCGTTGCCATTGTATTCAATGTTTTCCGAACTGTCAAAGTGGACAAGTTGCTTGGCAAACTTCTGGAACAACCCGACATCTACGCTGACTTTGAGTTTCTGGCCTTCTGGCAAACACAGTTCAACAACATGAATGCAGTGAACTTGTTCTTTGCGTGGATCAAGGTAAAGTACCGACATCTTTCACTTGAACGCATTACTGTGAGGTGGCTCAGTAGATAGTGCGGGTCGTCCACTAATTGGAAGATTGGCAATTCCTTGTCCTTGTCCTGGGCAAGATAATGAAATCCCAAAGGCTGAAGATTTATGTTAGATTCTGATATGCAGATTGGCACCTTGCATATCAGCCACTGCCATCAGTGTATGGATGTGTCTGTGAACGAGTTAATGTGGCATGTAAAGTGCTTTGAGTGGTCAGAAAACTAAAATACATTTACCATTAATTAGATATGAAAATGATTGGGCACTTGTGTCATCCCAAAGACTGTGTTTTTTCTCCTTGTCCTTTAGGTTTTCAAGTACATCAGTTTTAACAAGACCATGACTCAGCTGTCCTCCACACTGGGTCGATGTGCTAAAGATATCCTGGGCTTTGCCATCATGTTCTTCATCGTGTTCTTCGCCTATGCTCAACTTGGATATTTGCTCTTTGGGACACAGGTTGAATCTTTTAGCACCTTCGTCAAGTGCATGTAAGGGGTGTTCCAAACAGCGGCTCAGCAGGGAATATTTAAATAGGATGATGGGAAGAATGAATTAATCAATCCTCGTTTCTTTCTGCAGCTTCACACAGTTCCGAATTATTCTTGGAGACTTTGACTACAATGCCATCGACAGCGCTAACAGAGTTCTCGGGCCGATCTACTTTGTCACCTATGTGTTCTTTGTTTTCTTTGTTCTACTGGTAAGTCATTCTGCTAAACAAGATGCTTGTGGATAAAGATGAAATTCTCATTATCTTTTTATGTATTTGTCCCTCAGAACATGTTTCTGGCCATCATAAATGACACGTATTCCGAGGTTAAGGAGGAGCTCTCATCCCAAAAAGATGAGCTACAGTTTACTGACATCATCAAACAGGTAAAGGCAATCTGATTCATGTAAAAAATAGACACGTCTATGGATGAAGATTTTCAAGTTACAAACAAAATGTTCTTTTTCTTTGTAATTCAGAGCTATATGAAGACATTTATGAAGTTGAAACTTAAAAAGGAGAAAATAACAGATGTTCAGAAGGTGCTACAATCTGGATCTAAGGAAATTGAATTCAAGGACTTCAGAGAAACGTTGAAAGAGTAAGTGACAGAATATCAAAATAAAATGGCATAACCTAACTCTAGTGTTTTAAATAACCATACCGCTCCGATGATCTCGTAGGATGGGACATGCTGATCATGAAATTTCCGCAGCCTTCTCACGGTTTGACCATGATGGGAACCAAATTCTAGACAAAGATGAACAAGCGAGGATGAAAATCGAGCTTGAAGAAAAAAGGGTTCGTGTCTGCTTCTTATTTAGTTTTACAAGCACTAAGAGATGTTTGTCAGAAGGAATGCAGACAAAGCTGTCTTATTACATTTATTATTTGTTTGTCAGGACGCTCTTTGCGCTGAGCTTAATGATCTTGGAACGACTTATGGGAAAGAAGTACTGGAGACGCCTCCTGTGCCATCCAATGAGCAGCAGAACCACTCCAGTCATACCTTTGTTGATCGGGAACAGTTCATAAGGTGGGAAGAATTTTTTTTACATTTTACCTATGAAACGTCTTAATTTTTCTTGTCTTTAAACAAGAAGAATGAATTTCATTACAATGGACATTAACCAGAAACTGAATTACCTTGCTCTCTCCATGAAGACTGTCCAGACAGGTTCTTCACCTTGAAAGCTCTGTGGCAGGCATTACATCCAGGATTGAGTTGATTATGGAAAAACTGGGATTACAAGAGAAAGCGGCAAGGAAACTGACTGTAGCCAATAATGATGTGAGTATGGAGATAGGTTAAGATTTTCTATAAACTTTATTGAATGCATGAAATGCATTATTCTTTACATATATTAGGGAGTACCCGTTCATGGAGTACACAGAAAAGTATATTAAACCCATTTTAACTGTGTTGTTGAAAATGCAAAAGGGGCTGTAGTATAATATGAGGAAAATGTCCAATATTTTGACTTCTTAATTCTATTCTTATGAATACTAAATGTTTCCTCACCCCTGTCCAGAGTGACGCTGCCTCCGATGGGAGCGTCCTGGTTTGTGTGGACAGAGGGACGAAGGCTGAGATGTCATCAAGGAAACCATCAGTTCACACCACCCCCACATACAACTCTCATATGTGATCAACCTCTGACAAACAGAATCATGGGTTACCTGGAAGTCAGCTGACTCACGTCACCCATGTTTTGTGCTTCACTACTTTCCAATGTTCAAAGTCTGTTCAATCCAAGGATTCTTTATGGGTGAAAACCAGTCGGGCAGTCAGAGCAACAATACGCTACTGACACTATGACACGGCAATATTCAACACTTTCAGCTGCTTTTAACTTAGTTACAGCCACTCATTTCATAGAAATATGTAAGTACTGTATAACTGTTTTTCAATTTCCTTACCTTCTAGGTGACACAAGAGCTTATATAATACACTGGTTTAAGCTCAGATATGTTAGACAACAAAGTATGTTGATACGAGATTAATTGTGTATTATACATGTATTTAAACAATAGGTAAGAAAAAAGAAAAGTTATGCAATATAATCAATATTGTACAGTGCATATGCCACCTAAAACCTGACTAAGCGATGTTTGCTTTGCTTTAGTCCTTTAATGTTTATGAATGTTCAGGTTCTATTACAGTTGCTCAAAAGCTATCAGCCCCTTGACTCGTTTGCAGTTTAGTGAGATCTATGAAATAATTGCCTGATTGTGTTTATATGGAGTACATGGTTTATTAATTACGTATCACCTTTGTACACCTCCTGAGCTCATGTTGTAACAAGCGCAGGTGTGACATGTTACAGTCAGTTTTTGCTTTGCTGTCAGAATTTCTTTATTAGTGTCTAATAAAATAAATACTGAACGACCAGGTTCAAATGTTTCTTTATTTGAAGTCACTTATTTAGTTTTCCCACTTAAATGAAAACTTGATTTCATCCTTTATTATTAAACATCACTTCTACTGTGCAACTTATTTGTATTATTGTCATGAAAGCGAAATGCTGTTACATTCAATATTTAAAGCAACAAATGTTTTACATGTCATAAGCATGCAGTTCAAGCTGAAACATCACCTGCTTACTGCTATGTTCTAAAAATGGCACACAAACTTAAAATTGGGAAAAGGAAAAAAATCCACAATGGAAAACAATTTAGATTTGTAATGTAGCCTCTGTAAATAACTACGTTTGAATTTACTGACACATCAATTAAGGCTTATTCATAAATCATAATACTGAAATTTAACGATGGCATTTCTACCTAAAGTATGTACATTATTTCTTAAGTTTCAGAAAGGTTTGTGATCAAGGTTTATATTTACACTCCCAGCCAAAATGAGCCTGTTTTTACACAAAAGCATCCCCAGGTCTAATAAACAAAAACCTTATCAAGTTTGTCGGCTAGTAGAACAGGAAAAGGAGAGAGAGTGGGATATACTGTACAGAATGGCACATGCGCAAATACAATCCAAATGGCAGGACGTCTTCGTGAAAATCCTCTTGTCACAATTTGCCAGTTATTTTTATTAAATAATTTACCTGGAGTATACGGAAATATTCTGCAAATACTGAGAAAAGTCTGAATACACCAAGAGGCAGAAAGGTGCCCGCTGCACTGACAAATTAATTACATATTTAGGAAACCTTTCACTTTCGTAAAATAAAACCGTCGCAATTTATAGAAAGCCTAAAACCTTAGACAGTTTGTCTTTAGACAACTAAGGGACTAAATAACAGCATTTTTAATTATGTAAAACATGATGCAATATCCTCAGGGGCTGGTCTTGGTGCTATATTAAGTAGGTTTCTTAGCAAAAACTCTCACAACTGTTAGAAAGAAGTTACTATAAATTAACTGAGGTTATCAAGAAAATATTAAAGATTCAATATCTTTCCAGGAAACCAGCCCCCAGAATCAGTACACAGAGTTAGTTACCTTTACAAAGATTGAGGGTTAAGCTGTTTTTACAATATTTTCTTTATATAGTGAGCATGTGCTATAGCCTTAACTTTGAGACACATGATTATAAATTAGTCCAATCTAAGGTGTAACCTAAAATTCATCAGAAGAACACGCTGATCACTCCTGTACAAAGTATGACACACCAAATAATTGTTTTCCCCATTTAGAGTTGTGTGACATTTTTCGTTGTACACAAACTTTACCCAGGAGACACCACATCCCACTCATATCTGTTTTAAAGCCACAGTTGTTTATACAAATAGTTGCTTCACAGATACTAGAAAGGTAAACTACTGTTCCAGGGCCTCTATTCACAAAGCATTTTTCATTAATATATCAAAATAGGACTACATTTCTAGCTAGGAGCTACTGCATTCGGAAAGTATTCACAGCGCTTCACTGTTTCCACATTTTGTTATGTTACAGCTTTATTCCAAAAATGAATTAAATTTATTTTTTCCTCAAAATTCTACACATAATGACAACTTTAAAAAAAGTTTTGAGATTTTTGCAAATTTATTAAACATAAAAAAACAAAGAAATCACTTATAAGAATTCACAGCCTTTGCGGTCAAGTTAAAAATTGGGCTCAGGTCATTCTGTTTGATGAAAATTAAATGTGGAAAAGGTAAGGTTCCATGAATACTTTCCGTATGCAGTGTAAACCTAAGCCCAAACAACTTTTAGTAGTTTGGTTCATTATTGTGGCTCAATGCAGTGTGTAGCACAAATTCATGATGACCAATCACACCTGCTCAATCGGAGCAACACTGGCTGAGTTCGGAATCGCACGCAGCCGGCCGACTGATCGCGTAGGCAGTACGCACGTATGTGATCCCGAACACAGCCACTGTCATCGCTCGATGCCATTTTACAAACTGACCTATGTAACAAAAATGAACTTAATCAATGCATGAAGACCCAAGTTGTGTTTTGTATTCTGTCGTATAAAATGACAGTAAAATGCCCCAAGTGTGACAGGTAAATAAACATCTTGACAAGTCTGTGACAAACACTGAAATATTTAACACATTGGCAAACTGAGACCGGATATTGCTGTAGTTTTGTTCCAGTGAGCTGCTGGAGTAATAAGATGGCTTATAGTAAATGTGCTTTTAACTCCACTAAAATACCGTGGCTCTTATGTTTCTGTCGGATACATTTTTGCTCATGTTTTGAATATTGAATATAACATTTAGTTTCTGAAGGACTTGGTTTGGCCCATTGTTCAACTTATTCAGTGTATGATATGAGGCATGAAATGGTCTCTGTTTAGATAGCTGTAAATCCTCTTTGTCATATACTAGGTATGGTTTCCATGGGACCAAACATTCAAAAAGTTGGCGTGTCATTTAACATCTACTTAGACAAAGACAGTTGTTTGGCTTTATTGACAGATGCATAAGCACACTTTTCCATAACCAAACTAAATTATCATCAAATAAGCTTTTTAAAAGTTCTGAGTGAAATGGACACAGTCATTTAAAACATAATTGTTGAAATGGTTGTTTAGAAGCAATTATTAGCTACAAAGGCTTTTTGAATATGGCCCCTGCCCTTCTTCTACCACAGCAGCAGTCCAGGTGAAAGAGTGAAGAGTGCTGTGTGGTCTAAAAGGGTTGACCAAACCCTCATGGTACTACACTTAGGTTAGTGCTAGCTCACTGCGTTTGGTAGCCAGCCATGCTGAAGTTGGCCATGTTGGACATGACGGGACCGGGTGGGGCTGCAGCCTGGGCTGACTGAGATCCAAAGCCTTCCACCCAGGCTGTTGACTGGGACTGCCTGCAAAGATGGCACAAATACCCAGTTAGTAGGACTGTCGTCACTGCATACAAAGATCAGCCATGTTGTAAAATAAATAAATGGAATGTCCTTTTTTATCTTAAAAAAAAATGTAGAGTGTGGCCGAGGCACCATCCATCACCATTTAGAGGCAGATGGAGTCTTCTGGCCTGTGACAATATAGTCATACAAAAGGTTTATGTCCTGTATGAATTCCATTCAAGACATTCTTGTAAAACTCACTCTACTCCAAATCCTTGCTGGTTCCACGTCTGGCCATACATGCTATAGGAGGGAACTTGCCACCCATTGGTCACATACTGCCCATACTGCTGCTGCTGCTGCTGCTGCTGCTGCTGCTGTTGTTGCTGTTGTTGTTGTTGTTGTTGTTGCTGCTGTTGCTGCTGCTGCGGATTCCCATAGACTTGGTTCCACTGGCCCCATTGACTGTACTCAACCTGAATTGTGCCAACAGAGAGGAAAAAGGTGAAAACATGTCTTGTTGCATGTCATTCTTCCTATCACTTAGCACATTTCCTGTCATCCTTCTACTGTCATATCTAATTGAGTCATAAAAAATGCCCATGAAAATAAATACGTTTTAATCTTATCAGTTTCCTTAGTAGTGATGTTTCCATACCTGCTGTGGCTTCTTTGCCATGTCAGGAGATTCTTTGCCCCAGAAGCACTTCACTATGTGTCCTTCAACGGCTGTGCCATTTACTGAAACAATGGCATGGGCCGCACTGTCATGGGAGGAAAACCTTAAAAAGGAAGACAGCAGCTTAGCAGCAAGCAAGCAATTCAGAAAATACACAGTAGTAAAGCTTTGAGCTAACTGTGTTGAGGTGAAGACAAACATAACAGAAAGGGCCACTGACACTACTGCGGGTGCTGACTGGCCTGTCATCGAGTCATGCAGTTTGATTTTGTTGACATCTAGAGGCCAAATGCTGCAATGGACGGAGGCACTACCTGATGAAAGAGTATCCTTTCTCTGGGAAAACTCGGATTTCCATTATTTGACCAAACGGTGAGAAGGTCTGTCGCATTAGGTGTTCTGAAAGGAAAAAAGGTTTACGTGGTTAGGCTATTTGAGGAAAGTGAATAATAAGTAATAAGACAACTACTATAGTGTGACAAGGGCTGTGACAATGCATCTTTAGAGAACATGACACTTACCTGATAGTCCTAACTGGATCCCTCCACAGTACACGGTACAGTTCTGTGGACTGGACTGAGCCACTACGTCATCGAACCTCAGCTGCTTTGAGCCATCTAAAACAAAAACAACATTTGTGAAGGGATGTCCCTACGTTAGGCGAGCGTGGCAGGAAACTGCCGTGACCTAACACAACACACACACAGTACATCGAAGGTGTGTTGTGTTTGATCCTCGGCATGTGTCTGTTTGCCAGAAGCCACATTTAGTTTCAAAAGAAGCTGGAGGCAGCAAAAAAAACCAAACACTGCAGGCTAAACTATTTTAAAATGGCGCGTTTGTTCAGGACCTCCCGCCTGTTGCAAGCAATGATGACGCAGTGAATAATGAAGATTCTCTCCAACCAATCAGTAGTCTGCAGGCTTTCACGTCACCTTTTGGTATTGCCTCAGCTCGCTTGGAACCTCGACTGAGTTGATACTAAAAAGAAGTACCTGTTGGCAGGTACCAGGGACTTTTTTTCATAACGGAAAACCAAAAAAGGCGAGTAGAGTCAAGGCAAGTCAAGCAGGTACCTTGTAATGGAAAAACGCCATAAGATGCACCAATAAGAGTGATAAAGGTGCCATTTGGCAGGTGCAACAACTAACAGGTGAGGGAGGAGAACGTCAATCAAACCCAGTCTGCACCCTCCCGAACAATCCTGACGGTTCAGGCAGACTGAAATTGCCCTGCCTGGTAAGTGAAATCCCCAGTGTGTGTGTGTGTTCAGGGACTTTTAAACTTACTGTCCTGGGTACTCTTTGGAGCAGGTGGTTTACGTGTTGCCCAGTTGGTCCTGATTTGGCGCCCTCCCAGCCATTGTCCCCCCATGTTAATGATGGCATTCTCTGCATCCTATAAATCCAGATGAAACACAGTTACCCTTCTTGATTTGATGAATCTGTGACGTTTATTGGTGACTATAATCAGTTCTCAGAACATACTTTTTTCTGTTTTTTTGTTGTTGTTCTTTTTTGTCTTCTTTTTTTTTTTAAATCTAAGTAATATTGATACTGGTAATGGTTAATGAGAAACTATGTTATGATAGATGATTTAAGTTGTTGTGACAATGGTTCCAACTAAGATTAATTAGATTTTATATGATGCATTAAAGTAGGATAATAAACAGAAAATAGAAATAACCTTCAGTCTGTGTTCTTGCACTGGAG
The DNA here is from genome assembly GCF_008692095.1 of Etheostoma spectabile. NCBI lineage: Eukaryota > Metazoa > Chordata > Actinopteri > Perciformes > Percidae > Etheostoma > Etheostoma spectabile. The sequence continues at coordinate 208,671 of NW_022604642.1, read as the reverse complement.
CCTTACCAGTTTGTTGTAGAAGGACACAAATCCATACCCCTTTGATTTGCCTGTCGTCATGTCCTTCACAACACGGGCATCCCTAGAAGGAAACGTGAAAACAACTTCAGTGCACTTTCCAGTCGAAATGCTTCAAACTAAAAGGAACCACGCAAAACACACTGAACTGTGAATCCTCCACTCTGTCCTACATTAATGTAATTTACATTAGCTATCACGGCCTTGTGCTGAGCACTGACTCGTCACATAACTACAAAGCAACACTTGAGACAAAAAAACAAAAACAAGTACAAAAACATGCAGCCTACAGTATTGTTTTTAAATCATTTTATATGTATTAATGGATGGTTGCGACTAGAGCACCACTTTTTGTTCAATTTTCTCAACAGAAGGCTATTGATTTGAATTCCCGAAAAGGAACAGATTATACGGATTGCCATGCATTCTTAAAATCTGCTGCTGGTGCTCGTGCTACAAGTACGAAATATATAGAAAATATCAAAAGAGAAAAAAGGAATTAAACGGCATACATGGCCTGTTAACAGATTTCTTTATTTTTCCTGGTCAATTCTTTACCACCAATATGGAGTATGGAGAGCTGCAAATTTTGAGAAATTGACATTTTCAGAAATTTTGGAAGAGGACCATTGCACTACAAACAACACTATGCAAATCAAAATGAGACAATTTAAACAAAGATTTAGAAGAATGCATTGAGTATTGGATTATGTTAATCTAAGCTAGAGCATGTTAATACATAGCATCTACAAATAAAGACATATGGAAAGAATGGAATAAATAGAGAAAAAAAACTACATCTGAGTCTCCAGAGTGCACAGTTCCTTTGCTGTTAGCCTTCAAGCTCCTGTCCAATCCTATGAGCATTTCTGTAAAATAACCAAAGTGCTATTACTTCATTGAGACCCACAACTAAAAGCTGTTCAGGTTACATGTTGCTGACATACAGTTTACTTACCACACCCTAAATATACTATGAAAAGCAAGAGTAGGCTAAAAGCTGACACTTCAGTCATAAAAGCAGAGACACAATACACAGACTACAAGTAAGTAACTGCAATAAAGCTCTTAACAACTTACAGGAACTGTGTTGGTCATGAATATCTTAAATAAGGATGTTCCAATCTGGTAAGAGTGTTGTTGTTAAACAAAGCAATACATTTAATGGTAAGAGGTTCAGGTCATTCTGAGATATACTTTCCTGAAATACTTAAAATGATGTGGGCCCTCATTAACTATGTTTACAATGTAGTGTCCTTTACACAGTACAAAGTTGACAAAAATGATATCAAGATGAAGCAAAATTGAATTGGTTCTCCTGAACATTAGTAATCTCTGTTGACATGGGTTTTCTCTCTGTGTGTTAGACTTTTCCCAGTATATATATTCAGAGTAAAAGCATAAATTTACCAAAACTTGCTCATCTATCAGTCTGTCTACATGATCATTCATTCTCTCAAACAGTGAGAGAATTGCAGTGCTAGATAATTAAAAGTTTAAGTGACATTAATCTACAGATGCTCTATCAGCTCAATTAGTCTAGGCCTCATTATGTAATGCAAGTTTTTGTTTCCCCTTTACAGTTTCTGTTTCTCAATATTCATTCTTATGTGCTCTTTGGTCAATTTTACTTGAATGTATTTATTTTTAAATTTCGGGTGAGGCACAGTATGCCTTTACTAGATATCCATCAGTGAAAAGCTAACGGGAAATGAGAAGAGAGAAAGAGAGAGGGACACACATGTAAGAAAGGGAGGACGTTGCCATTCATGGTCTACCGCTTAACCCCTTGGACACCAGGATGTCCCATTATTTCATAGGAAATCAAACCATTGTTTTTATCCCAAAACTACAAATTTATCTGAGATCAGACGTAGCTCGTAAACTGTTGAGAAGAAACAAAAACCTTTAGGATGTCAGTCCTTGTGGACCAATAGATGTTTTTTTTTACTTAATTTACCCATATTGTTTGCATGTAAACATGGTCATAGACAGTTGTTTCAGAGCATAAGTTTACAGAAGACTATTATGAAGTATGCCAATATTGCCCAACTTTGGAGAAATCAATATGCTTGCATTGTAGCATTAAAAAAAAAGAAGAAAAAAAAGAAAAAAGTAAAAACTTACGAGATTTTCCCAAAAGGTGCAAATGCAGCCTTGACATCTTCGGTGGTGATCTCAGGGCTCAAATCGCCCACAAAAACATGGAAGTGATCTAGAAGGAAACAAAAGACAAACAAAAGGGTAAAAACCATTTACCATTCACTGGTAAACTTCGATTTCAGCAGATTAGAAAACCAATAGGTGAAAACTTACTGGATGTGTCTTTCTTCTGGCTACTTGGAGTGGTGGCCCAGTTAACTTTGACTTCCTGAAAGAGTGAGCATGAAATCCTAAGAAACAGATATTTTTCTACACAACTAACAAGGATCACAAGGGAATTCTGAAACAGTTGAGCTGCCTAATCTTGCTTTTAATTTTGAACTAGACAAATTTTCCTACCTTTCCTAATATCTTCCTCCCGTTCATGGCTGCAAGGGCCGCAGCAGCATCTCTGTGTTCAAAGAACTCCACAAAGCAATAGGGATCATTGCTTGTATGCTGCAAGAGACCAGGTCAAACACAAGCGTTAAAGGTTGGTTACACTGCATTGTAGACAACTGTGATGTAACTGCAGCTCTGTCTATTTCCGTTAATCCAACAATTGAGGACCACAACTGAAAACCCTATATTGGTTTAAGTCAAAGTTGTTCATAACTAGTAGGTGAAAAGTTGGAGGTGGTCACCAAAGTCGCCGGTGTGGAAGTATTTTGGATTGCCAATGATTTATGTTGACAATGTTTGCGTTGTTGCCAAAAAAAACACAGCTCGCAAGCTCTGTTATGTGTGTGTACCATATTCCTTCACTGGAAGCACGACTAACATGGCAGTTATCTGTGTAGTTTATGTTCAACTGTTCGAAAATAGTTTGTTGACACTTAACTGTTCAGAAAGGACTATTGACATGGCTGTTTTATTGTTTTGTCGTGAACTTGAATGTCATCTTCTGTGTAGAAGACTGCATTTACAAAAGATGGCAGGTTATTTTGCTTAAGCTTCCAGTTGACTGACGATATAAGTTATTTTTACATTTTGTTATTAATAAATGATTGATAAATAAATGTTATTTTACAATGTAGTGTGGTACATTGCAAACAAAGGTCAGATGTTTTATTGCATCAAAAAATGGCATAGCAACCTGTGCTTTAAAAAAGGTAAATATAAAAATCGATAATCAAACCATGACCTTAGAATCGAAAATGTAATCAAATCGAGGATTTGGAGAATCGTGACTCTCATTCTTTATACGTTGGTTTAAGTCAAAGTTGTTCATAACTAGTAGGTGAAAAGTTGGATGTGGTGACGAGCTAGATGTGAATAGCAGGGCAGGGGGCATAAAAAGAGAATGAAAAGACATACAAGCTTGGCTATTTACCTCTGTGATCATTTTACAACTTTTACAAGGCCCGATCTGGGTGAAGAGTTGCAGAATCAAAATTTCTGTTACATCCCTGGAGAGGTTCCCCACATACCTGCAGGGAAAAGAGGGGTTCATTTAGTGAAACATGTAAACAGTTAACGTTACTCCTGGTAACGATAAGGTGGCACAGATTGTGATACTTGTGAGTATACGTTCCTAATGTGACGTTATTTTCGTTAGCTGGCCCCACGTTAGTACCGCTTTTAACGTTACACAAACGTGATAAATACGTGTTATTTAGTATTTAACCATATGTTTACTGATCTGACGTTAGTAAAGTATTAAATATAAGGCTATGTTGTCTGACGGTATTCACCAGTTTAGTGTAGACAGCGGGTAACGTTAACGTTAGCTAGCTAGCCAATTTAGCCAACGGATAGCTAAGTTAGCTAACGTCAGCTACCTATCGCTATTAGACACCATCAACATTACTTACAATGTTTTGGGATAGCTTTCGTCGTCCATAGCAGAATGCGACAGTTAACGTTGACCGACTCCAGTGTACGTTGTTAGCTAGTAGCTAACTAACGTTAGTTACTGCTAGCTAGCTAACTAGCTTAGAAGCTAGCTAACCGGGTATATGGTATACGTCACGCTGGGAATCCAGAGAGCGAGGCGAGCGTGGGTGTGTGGGTGCGTGTTTGTTAAGATACCCGGCGAGGTAAGGGTGAGGTAACCAGAGACGAAAGGCCACCATTTTTACAGTTTCAACATTGGAAACGTTACTTTTTTTTTTTTTTTAGATATAGTTGATGTTTCTGGAGATGATTAGTTAATTAATAACTGCAAAAGTCAGTGACCATCCAATATTTAATGTACAACATTAGACAACCTCTGGAGGTAATTTGCTTAAGAGACCTTTATTTTGAAGTGGAATGCGAGCATGCGCTTGTTTTAATCACCTAATTCCGACGGTTAATGGTGGTGTCTCAAACCACAGAGACCTTGCCCGCGTGAAGATTTCCAGTGTGATCCCACGTTTTGAATAACGCATTCACATTTTGATTAACAAATTATGTCTTCTAGAAGTGTTACTCTAACTAAATAAAACATTATATTGAGTACTAATGTATCAAAAGGTCAATAGATCAAATTAAGAACATGAGCTAATCTGCGTTTATAAAAAGTGATTATTCTATTCTGCATTACAAAACAGGTTGTCCATTTACACATAAACAAACATTTATAATACGTTTATCTTAAAAAATAAATTGCTGTGATACCTCTGGGAGTATGGCAAGGAAACATGATTTACTGTCTCTCATATGGCTTTTTTTGACACTATCACTAGGGGACGCCAAAGACAAGAACTTTTCCAACTGTCTATGGAATTTTCACACTCTAATGCGTTTTTGGCAAGTGCTTTTATTTTGAAGTATGTTTATTAAAGGGCCAACAAGTAGGCAAAGTTTTCTCCCTTCTCCTGGGACATGAAATTATTGAATTCCCATCAAAAAATACAGAGTTTCTCTTTAGTCACTATTCCTATCAATGATTAGGTGCAAATGTTCCAATTTGTGCTGAGCAACACTGATGTCTTCACCCCATTAGAAACACTTCTTGACCACTACCTAACCCTCAGAGATGGGTAACGGCTGGAAGGATGGTGGGTGGTTACCTGATACATTCAATTCTGGTTGATAGGGTTGCAAAAGTCACAGATGTCCCTTTGTCCTAGCATGCAAATATTCTGGAAACATGTCATGAGATATTCTGGAAACATCAACATCATCACTAAATGAAGAACCTGATAATCATTTGTCAATGTGATTTATCACTGCATTAATGAGTCCACTAGCTAAAGGCATCAATTATCGTGGCAAATACAAATGAACCATGTAGGTCTTACTAAAAAAAGTAAACTACTAGCAAGAAAATTACAATAAAAAATGTGGGATTCAAGAGAGGGGCTACACTTACTGTGTTAATCTGGCTACTTATGTTTCATTTGTATCACCTACAATAGAATAAAAACAAATCCCCATAATATTTCTATTGAAAAATGTTTATGGATCTGACTTATTAACAAACTCCTCTGTGGAGGCGATTCTGAACGAGAATGTCTATGCTGTTAACACATACAAACACCCACTTACAGGAATTGGCTCCAAAGGCTGTAATGCAGGTTTTGTTTTTGACAATCTGCTCACTACCTTCAGGTGTAAAAAAAAACACAGCAGTCATCTTCAACTGCAATCTCTGCGTCTCTCAAAATCCATGTAGTGATTTCAGACAGTCTCCAGCCAAGTGATGTGAGTTACTTGACATTTACTAGTATTTCCCTCATGAGGCAGAATGAGAGTAGTCCTGTGATTAAGGAAGATCTGTCATTAAAGGTGTCACTGTGCCCACACTGCATCCCACCCCGCAGTTACGTAATAGTGTTCCAAATTCTTGAAAACCCAGACTAAGATTTATCGTGTGGGAGTCTGAGTACATCTATTTGGGGAATTCTTTGTTATGAGAAAGCTTGGGATTCCCTTGTCTAATACACAAAAAGTTGTTCTCAAGCTGGGGTCCATGGAAGCACAGGTCACGCTCTGTGCTGACTGTCTGCTTGTGCTATGTCTTCCGTAATGTGATTGCATGTATGTTGTCATGTTTTAGCTATTTGTACTGATTGTCTTCTTAACATATCCTAAGAAGTGAAAATGAAAGGAAAACATTGTTTTGTATTAATTGCCTGTTTTTGCCCGTCTACTAATAAAGCAACTACTGAACTAAAGCAAATTCCTTGTAGACTATGTGAAAACCATGGATGTGTTAGTGAAAACCTGTTGGCAGTGACTCGGATTCTGATTTTAGCTAACGCTGGCCCATTTATTGATATTGATCCATGTGCATTGTCCCTGAAAATACTAATTAAAAAAAAAATGTTGTACAAATGTAACGCAGGTCAGAGGTTTACTTTGTGTCCATGTTGGGGGGGTATGCGACACAACCGGTTTGGGAACCCATGCCACAGTCAGTATTCAGCGCTGTCCGCCCCCAACCTTAACCCGGCTATTTCGAGAAACTTCCAGCCCACTTTTCCACGTCACTTCAAGGAATCTTTAAAGCGTCCGTCGCCAGTATAAAATGTTTCAGTACTACTGAACAGCCAGCAACATGAACGGCATGAAGACACAGTCTCCGATAGTGATAATGGCCAACAATGACAACGACCCTCTTCCCCTCGGTTGGGAAGTAAAAATTGACCCTCAGACTGGATGGCCCTTCTTTGTGGATCACAATAACCGCACGACAACCTGGAATGACCCGCGACACGACACGAAAAAGGTAGCTAAAAGAGCTGCGGCATAAAGTTGGTTTGTCAATGTTAACGAGTATTGTTTTTGTGTCGAGCTTCGTCGGTTAGAGTGTTGTGGTTTGGTACGCCGCTAAATAAAAGCGGGGTGCTACATCACTGTTATATTAATCTTGTTGACTGTAGGCCTTGTTTGGCACCGTTACCTCCCCCTCACAGACAGCTCATAAGCCTATTATAAAGGGTGATCAACCCCGTTATGTTCCCATGATCAAGCTAACACTATTATTATTCGATGACTCACCGTACAGCATGTAAAGGCTACCCATGATGAGCTTCCAGTATTTTAAAAACGTTTCTTTCATGGTGGGGAAAAACGGCGGTGTCCAGCTCATATTGAACTTTTTCCCTTACAAGGATTGAGCCAGGTCCAGTTCACTTTGGCCTGTGGAGTCTAACTGTGTGACAGTATTCAGCAGCACTGGTCTTCAGTATCATGTTCATGTTCATCTGTATTAAATACATGGTGTGGAAACATACAGGTCTGCGGAGAAAACCCGTGGGCTGAAGTTAACCTCACTGGCTGCCAGTTGGTAATCTTTCGTCTCAGGGATAGACACTGTTGTCCAAAGTTAGTGTCCCGAAGAATCTGCTAGAAAGACACAGCTGTCAGGGGATCAAATTGGTGCTATGGTGCTGCCTGGCAGTGTCCCATACTGAAATGGCAGAGGGCAAAGGGTCGTCCACAGCTACTTCAGAACTTTTGTCTTAGAGCGAAAATGCTACTGGCTTACATATAAATGCAGTTTTTGTTCTGTAGGCTTAAGTATTTGTTTTTTAGTGGCTGGATGTAGAGCTTTAATCACTTTTCAGATAAATAATTGACAGAGTGCTGGACTACCAGACCTGTTGCTCCATAGCTGTTGGCAGGTGTCTAGTCACTCACTTGGGACACTATGAGAACAATAACAAATAGTACTTTTTCTACCTTGGCTAATGGAAATTGATATTATTCCTGATTGGTCTCATTGGCTAACATCCAGGAGCGTGTTGAAAGTGCCAATGTTGTATTTAGGGAGATATTATGCTTTTGATCTTTTTCCTGTGGTTATTTTCCAACAATATTAGGTCCACAAGGACATGCTTTCAGTGTGGGTATCAGGGTTGTATGCATACAAAGGGGTTTATTTATGTTTATTTATTTATGTCTTCACAAGATTAGACCAGAACAAATGTGGTCAACGAATGACTGACATAAGGACAGAATTAAGTTATTCACCATAATTCATGTGTGTGGAACTATAATACAAATACTGACCCGTTCTTCATAAAGTTTGTCAAACAGCGGAGCAAAATACAGTTCTATCTCTGTGTAGGACGTAATGGTGACGTGCTAATAACGTGTTAGTTTAGAGGGTGTGCCAAACTATTGTGAGCTGAATAATTCAGCCAGGTGACTGATGTCACTCTGATTGTGGAGCCGAATAACACACACAAACCCAGCACACAAACCCTAATTTCCCAGCTGACAGGAAATAAGCTTAGTCCATGTTGATCAGACGTTCATTTAATTTATGAAATACTCAAATAGGTGATACATTTGGCATCTCCCTGTAGAAATGTCACATTTTAACCTATAACCTTTGCAGTTATCTCAAGACTGAGAGAACTTTCCTGTTAAAAATACCTCCAGGTTTAAAATAAACAACAACTAAAAAACATTTGGTTGTATGCATTAATATGTCAGTAATACGTTTTGCACACAACACATTTAGCTGCACATATTCAGAAAACTGATGTTGAATGTTCAGTATGTTTGCTCACTTGTACAGAGTTTGGGATTTACTCAATTCAAATCTAAATCTTTTTTTGCAGCAATATATGCGTATATGATTTACTAAATTAAGTGACTACTACTTAACTATAAGCAGAATACTCTAGCAACAGTTTTCATAACTTGTAATTGCTCAAAATAAACCATTTACCTGGCAAACCATTTGATATTATTAGTAATTGCCTTAGGCTTAGGGATCCTAATGTCAACCAAGTTTGCAGTGTTTACTGTAAATGGCTATTCTCACTGATGATGACAAATAACTTTATTATATATTATTATATATAAGTAAAGATACCAACATCTAGGTTACCTAAATGTTTATTTAAAGGTAGTCTTAGTGCTTAGAGTAGTTTTATTTAGTTGCTGGATCTTGTAAAAAAAAAATATATTATATATTTATTGTTATAAAGATATAATTACCAAAGACTTAGCATTTTAAATGATAGCCCTATATTACTGGCTGTGTTTCAGGTCAGAGAAGTGTCAGCAAATGGACCTAACATACCACCAGAACCGAGCCCCCAGGAGATACAGAAAAGCTTTGTGAGGGAGATGAAGCACCCCATTCTGCGCCCAGGTTATGTTCCTATCCCTGTCTTCCATGATGGTGCAGACCTAAGGCAGCAACAGCATCCATGTTATTCCTACATCCAGCCAACCACTGCACAGAATATCCGGCAGACACCTTCCCCAACACCGGGGCTCCACTGCAGGCCCAGATCACCTTTACACGGACATTCAGAAAGCTGCTCCACTGAGCCTGGGAAGGCCAGCTCACCTGTTTCGCCAACAACAGAGGTTGGATTTGAGTATGCATGCTGCAAGACTATAATTCCTATGCAAAATAAATGACCAAAGACTGAATTTTCACTGTTTCAATTTCATATATTTTCAAGGTTTACACTGCCCCGCATCACCAAGCCCCACGGCCCAGCAGCACTGGTCTTCAAGCAGGTTACATCCCCATCCCGGTGATTCATGAGGGTGGAGGAGGACAAACACAAACACATGCTCAGTTAAATCCATCGGTCTACTCTCAGCGCGTCCCCTACTCCGAGCCACAGCAGCCCTTTCATCGCCTTCAAACCGACGAATGGCCTGGCTACTCTGCAGCAATGCCGCCTCCCCGGGAAAGAGCTTCTCCAACATTGTTGCCTCAGCATCGCGATGCTACTTCTATTCACCTCCAACCTCATATTAGAAGCCATTCACCTATTATAACACAGGTGCTGGGAGAAAGGCCACAGGTAATTTTTGTTTCCGTGTGATTTTTCTCAATGCTCAAAGATGTTAACATCAGTGTGTGTTGACCTAGATAGTGACAGCTTGTCTTTAACTTCTAAGGCTCAGCAGCATGTCCTCACAAGAGACCCAACCCAGAAAATGGAGCAGGAACAACAAAGCACTCAGCAGAAATCCGAGAACACGCAGGCTCCCCAGCCATTGCACACAGAAGCAGACGTCCAAAAGCCTCAACAACCTCAACAGTTCCAGCAACCTCCACCTCAGCAACCTCAACAGTTCCAGCAGCCTCCACATCAGCAACCTCAACAGTTCCAGCAGCCTCCACATCAGCAACCTCAACAGTTTCAGCAGACACCACCTCAGACATATCCACAGCCTCAGCATCCCGAACAGTTAAAGCAGTCGCAGCAACCGTTCCAGCAGCCCCAGAAACCAGAACAACCACAACAACATACTGCAGACATCACAGTTCAAATACCTCCAAAACCTGAGGCCCAGGACATGACAGCTGTCCCCCCAGAGGTCCCGCCTGAACAGGCTGCTCAGTGTCCAGTCCACCCCGGCTTGGCTAAGGTACAGCAGATAGTCGGACGGGTTGCTAAACTGGAGCAGGAGGTGAAGTGTTTTGATGGAAAGAAGAATGATAAGAAATACTTGTTACTGGAGGAGCTGTTGACCAAAGAGCTTTTAGCACTGGACTCGGTTGACCCAGAGGGTCGTGTAGATGTACGACAGGCAAGACGGGATGGAGTCCGTCGTGTTCAGAACATACTGGAAGAACTGGAGCAACTGCAGGAGCAGCCAGCCAGGCCTGCCAGCGAGACCGTGATGGAGGGAGACAACCTGACACAGAAAGGAGAGCCCAGAATGATCACCAAGGAGAATGTTGAGCTGGCAAAGGAAATATCATAATGACTTCCTAATCAACAGGGTAGCAGGGTCAACCTGCTGTAAATTTGATGGTGAACAAGTCCGTTCCAGCCAACTCTCCTTCTCCTCTACCTACAGCATTTGTGGAAGTTGCATGCATTGATTAACAGTGTTGGTATTTCCTGCCATTCAGCACATAATTGATGGTAGCTCTGTGCAATCATGTTTTTCAAGCCAATGGTGTTTCCTTCTGTGTTGTGCCAATGTCTTCATAATAAGACAGCTGTCATGATCAAGGTGATCAAACAATTTCTAGTTAAATTCAAGTTTGAATAAGAGGCCTTTATCAATAAATGGAAGAAAAGTAGAAGTATTTTCTTAAGAAATGTTACGTGTGGTTGCCTTTTGTCTTGATCAAATATTGTATGAAGCTTTTCTAAATCCAGTCAGCAAATCAGTTTGTACACAAGTGCAAACAATGGGGCTTTAAAGCAGAACTCAGTCAACAGAAAAGCATTTTCCCCTTTATAGCTACATGGCCATGTTGGAGCTGCTTTGTCACATGAACACAGTGCATATGTTTATTAGATGCTGCTTTTTGGTGCATTACTCATTTTGCCGTCTTTGCACTTTGCCATCATTACAATGTATCGTGCTGAAAGATAAGCAGCACTTCATTTGAAGTATATAAGTTACACAAGTTTTGATTGATGTGTTTGAGTGTTTGTATGTGCATTGGTTTACTTGTTATTTCGAAGAAAAAATATATATCAGTATTTATATCATTATATAGTATTTTGGTACATTTATGAATGTGTAATGATGACAAATGGAGGTGAGATGTGTATCTTACTTGAGACGTCAGACAATCAGCACTTGGTGCTAATGAGGAATCCCAGTTTAAGATTGTCAGAATGTATAACTACCACAGCCACAATTTGTAATAACGCTAACACAAAACTGGCATATACGCCTTAAATATGCTGTAAGAAAGTGCCCAATTCTTAAAGAAATGTATGTTAGACAACTGCCTAACATACATTCACAAATGCTGGATTGTGGTGTAGTTTTACTCACTGTTTATGAGTAGCAGACATATACATTGTTGAAAGCAAATCACGTTGGTATGTTTGAAAATAAATTTTATTTGAGATGGATTTTGACTAATATTTTGGTTTCCGCAGATCAGCTAGTCTGAGACTTGACTTGAGAAGAATTTGAAGATGTGTCCCTGACAGTATTCAGCTGTCTGGCTTAGTTTTACTAAAGGGGTTTCATTGGTAAGATTATGAACAGTTATGGCCCACCATGCCTTTTCCCTTTAGAGCCCCACTGGGTCATAACTAAGAACGTGTTTGCTGCCTTATTCATAGATGGGTGGGGACACTTAAAATGTTTGTATGTTTTGTGTTTTTTTATATACAAATGACCCCAAACTGTAACATCAGAATAGGGATTTAATTATTGATTGTTTTTACATAATCACCTAATTTCCCCAGATCCAACCAGCATTAGCCTTGCTGTAGCTGTGATGTTTTGATTTCCCTGACATAGGAGAATTACGTTTTTTTTTTCATTTAAAAAGACAATTATAAAGGCAATATTAAAAATAAAAGAAAGCCACACATTCTTAATTTTCCCTTTCTGCACAATGGGGAGCCCAGTTATCAACATATGGTATCTTCGAATATAATAATGTCATATAATGAAGTAACCGTATTGTTAATAAGTACTCCAATCATTTAGTGATGTAATGACGTAAACAGTTTTTATGTACACTACCTTTACACCGGTGATGACGGAACAGGTCACGTGCTATTGTTTAGAGCAGGAAACCGTCGGTTAACGTTACGAGTGCACGCAGCAACTGCTGGGATATCTTGTCCCTTATTGATGTGTCTTTGCCTTTACTCCGTGCAGCATGACCGTGGGAAGGGCTGCTTCTCCAGAGGAAAGGGAATTTGATTACCAGTATGCTTATAAGTGGAATAAACACATCCGACACGCATCCAGCTGCTGCTGCTGCTGCTGCTGCTAGCTCGCGAGGTAGCTATCTACCGTAGCTTACCAGTGTGGGAAGCGAGCTAACCGTGGCTAGCCAGTCAGTCGCTCTCCGACTAGCTACAGTTCACCTCCAAGGCGTGAAAGTTGATAATTACCTGTACCTGGATACTAGGCCAGCTAGTTACCGGTTTTTGTGTAACGTCAAGGGACAAAATGGAGCTGTTCCAAGCCAAAGACGACTACATTCTCCAGAGCGGAGATCGTGCTCTGTGGTGCAGCCGAAAAGACGGGACCATGACAGTCAGACCTGGTACGTACTGGATGACAGCTTTCCGTACCGCAGCCCCGGCCATTTACCTGACATTGGCATTTGATTTTTTGTTGTTGTACTATGTATTTGTTGGCCTGCCTGGAGCTGAAAAAAACATTCTACTGATGCTTTTTGTCACCCTGTTTCTGAAAACACCTCAGCGGTTTAGTTTAATCCCCCACTTGTAATTGTCACTCGTTATTTCTGAAATGAACGTTAACGTAATCATGTAATCGCTCTAATTTCTCCAGTTGTGTCACACATAAACACGTTGATTCTTGTTTCAAAGAAAATTGTTGGATGCGCCATTCACAAATCTTGAAATCATCGTTTTATCTTTTAATCCGGGAGTGCCAACACCCCAAACTGACTCCAAAGTTCGAGCTTTGCTTCTAATGTTAATACAAAAGACTCTTCATTTCTTCTTTAGACCAAACAGACACACTACAGGACAGTAAGGAGGGAAAAATAACAGAATTTTAGAGTCTTAAGATATGCTTGACTGAAGACAGCTTATGTTCCATTCTAATATAGGGAGTTTTTTTTTTAATTTATATTACCATTCTGATGTATTCATGTAGTAATAAATACAGGTACAGACATATTAAGTTTTACTGAGGTCTGTAAGCTGCTCTTGGCATTACACCTTATCACATTGCAGAACTGAGTACTGCTGCCGTGGTTCATTGCTATGAAATACAGTGGACTGTGGGAATTAAATATTCTCAGTTGGAGTAAAAGAACTGCTGAACTAAAAGAGAAGTTTCATTAGAGACTTCGCCTGAAGGCAGTGTGTGTGTTGTCCTCTGTGTCGGTTGAAGTTGTATGGCTGTCCAGCCATCCTGAACAGGTTTTTAGTTGCACTAGTGTTTCATTATTTAATTGGGAGGAAAAAAGGTTTCCACTCCTCACTGGGTTTCTACTCCACTCTCAAGCACACTGTGAAGTATTTCCATGATATTAGATATTCTGAGTGAAGTTGTGGTATCATTCTTTTTTCATCATTTTTGTAATTTTGTCTTCTGCGTGACTTTTCCTGTGGGCCCTCACAGTTCTCTGGCCTGTACGTGAAATGGTTGGCTGGTGAAAAGTAACAGGAAGAGTCATTGTCTGAGGCTGCCTAAACTTGATTTTCTCCCTATTTAGCCACACCCCTCACACTTTTCCAATTTTCTCCACTGTGATGTTTGATCCCTCACCAATGCTAAGCAATCCCGTTTTTCTTTTTGGTCACTGAGTTTGTGCATTACCAAAACTGACTTTAAACTTGGCCTGGTGTTTGAAAATGTGAGTTACTGGAGACAGTTTAGTTTTTTTCTTCAATCAAATTACCCTCTCTTCAATACAATGGCACTAAACAGTTTCAAGCGCATTATTACTCGTGATTTATACAGGTTTAGGTTCTAGGTATTCAAAACAAGTTTTAGCTTGGTAACAGGAAACCACCCAACCACAATTGTTTTAAGGTACTTAAAGCGCAACTCTCGCCAAAATGCAACCTAGGGTCTTTTTGTGAATGTACCAAAATCTAACTTTCATTTAAAAGTGTAATTAGGATGGAAGCTCCACTTTTAAGATTCACCTATTTTTGTTTTGGGTGAAATGGCCTTTTGAATGAGAGTGCCAGGGGCCCTTCTATGATTGCATCAAAATCTCTATTTAAAACACTACAAACACTGAAACTTTGTATCACCAGTGGCTCTACACATGAACTCGAGCATTGAGAACATTGTTTGTCTACACAAAATGTTTTTTGACTGGTGAGATGGCAAGGACCGGAATAACCAACAGCTAAAGTGAGTCGTTAGAGAACTCTGACAGAGTACACATGCTCAAATCTTTCTAGAGATAACTCAAGGCCTTGATAAACAAAGTGGCCTTCATGGCCCTGGACTTGTATGTTGCTCATTTTTTGACCCTAGCTGCCTCAAGCATATCTAGCTGAGCCGCCTTGCTACACTGCCATGCGGATGTTTCATCTTCATGTTTCTGTTTCAGCAACAGACCTGTTGTTAGCTTGGAATCCAGTGTGTTTGGGCGTGGTAGACGGTATCATTGGAAAGATACAGCTTCACACAGGTAAGAGGAGCATTACATTTTACCTTAAGCTGTTTTTTTTTGTTGTTGTTGCGATTGCACAAGGCACACACATCTAACCCAGGATTTCTCGCATGTGTGCGTGGATGCTTACGTTACCAAATCATCCGGTGCTTTGCATGATTCTTACTCACGAGGAAAGGTGTGAAGAAATGTGTTAAAGTACTCGGGAATTTGTGTAGTTATGAAGAGGAGTGAGCTGATGGTGATGATTCAATTGGTGATAAAAATGATTTTGTTGATGGTTTGTCTCAGTGGGCCTCAGGAAAGGAATGGTATGGAGTAGGAACATTTATACCCTGCCTTTACAAGAAAATAAATGAACATTTATTTTAGTAATTCAGATGGATTAACATGGTTTGGATATTTATTTAACAGATGCCTTGTGTTACCTTATTAAAATAATTGCTGGTGTGCAGCTGCTTCCTTCACACCTTTCAGAATGTGAGGAATTCTGCACCCATGACGCAACTCCCCCTTCTTTCTTCTCTTGGCAGACCTTCCTCTGGGCCTCGTATTAATACGCCAGAAAGCACTGGTGGGCAATTTACCAGGCAACCACAAAGTCTACAAGATCACCAAGATAGCCGTCATTCCCCTGTCTGACGAAGAGCCTCAGGAGCTGGAGCTGGAGGTGTGTACAATAATACTGTAATGAGACATGAGAAGCAGTATTCATGTACTTATGTTTTGATTATTGCACTCATCCCCCCCTGAAAATCATTATAACAGTGCTTTTTATTGTCCTAAATTGTATTTAAGTTTTTTTAATCACATATACCCAAGAATACCCTGTACATATGTGCCACTTTATAATTATTCTCTGATCGGCTGACTGTGCTTTATTTAATTTTATATGTATAGTATATATATATATATATATATATATATATATATATAGAGTAAATGCAGACTTATAGTCCCTGTGATAGATCGCAAAGGATGTTGAATATTGCTGAGATTTCAGTCTTTCAGGGGAGCTTCATGGATGGTGAGACAGAATATTTTCAAGTGAGTAAATATGGAGGAGGAGGATCAGTCCTGGATAGGCTTTTAGACTAGCTTCCTATTGTACACTGTCCTTGTACTGCAGAATGATCGTTCCCCTCCTCTGGAACGATCCACCCCTGTGCCTAGAATTCCTATAAAACAATGTAGTTAGATTGTTTACTGCGTTTGATTAGAAAAATGAGAACTGTATAGAGTACTGTATTGTCTGTTTGTGGGTAGTTATGGATTTTTATTTGTTTTAAGAAATGAAAGGTGGGACCAAATTCAGTTGTAATATCCTCAGCAAATGACCATTTCTTTACCTTTCTAAATATATCTACCATGTGCATTTAATTGCAAATATTTGATAGAGAATCCTCTTTTTCAGCTTTGCAAGAAGCATCACTTTGGAATCGACAGACCAGACAAACTGGCCCAGTCTCCTGATGAATCAAAGTTCTTGATGAAGACCTTCAGCCAGATCAAATCTAATGTTGCTGTGCCCATCAAGAAAAAGGTGTCTGCTTTTTGTCCGCTTATAAATATGTATTTTGTCATCCTTAAATGGATGCACTACTTCACCTGTCTTTCACGCTTTTAAAGGCTTTGAAGTTCTAGGATTTAGCTTTCTTTTCTATTTTCAACTTATTGCTCTTTTCTATCCAAACACCCAATCCAGTATTCCCCTGCCTTCCAGGTCAAGGAAAATAAAGAGAAAGAACGTCTGGAGAGGCGGCTGCTGGATGAGCTGTACAAGGTATTCATGGACTCCGATTCCTTCTACTACAGCAAGACCTACGACCTGACAAACAGTGTGCAGCGCCAGGGAGACTCGGATAGGTCCAGCTTACCCCTATGGAAACAGGTGGGGACAAAAACACATCTCACTTGTTGGGCTTGTTGTCCTATTCATTTTACATATTTGTTCAGCAAAAACCCTACATCTGATTGACAGTAATTGTTATTGTTTGTGAAAGGTGGACGACCGTTTCTTCTGGAATAAACACATGATCCAGGACCTTATTGACCTTCAGGTAATTTATCAACAAAGATATATTAAGAGGAACAGTTATGGTTTGTTTCTCTCATTTTTTGTTGATTTTTTGCTAAAAGAGTGCAGCTGGCCCTACTGTGTAAACGTGGCAGTTGTATGTGCGCATAATTACCAGCGCTTTATCAGAAAAGTATGAAAATTCTCAGTGAATAGAAAGGCTCGGAGTTATGCAAGATTATCTGCTCGGAGTACTTGGTGGATGCAAAGTGCTTCCTTATCAACCTGACAAAGAGGGTTTTAATCTTGTCCTGATGTTATTTTGAACTTTTTTGAATACTCCAGGTGCCAGAGGTGGACTTCTGGGTGATACCAATCATCCAGGGCTTTGTACAGGTGGAGGAACTGGTGGTGAACTACAACGAGACATTCGACGAAGAGAGGAGCAGCCCTGAAACGCCACCACAGGAGGTCACCTGTGTTGATGATATCCACCCCCGCTTTACTGTGGCCCTAATCTCCAGACGCAGTCGTCACCGCGCAGGTAGAGCTACGGTTACTGGCAGCCCGGCCTCATGCCTGAACTCTGATTCTGGGTTATGCTGTGTAGTCTGGACTGCTTATTCCCACATCCGAGTATGGCTTATTTCACAATATGCTTTGAATAACTCAGCAGACAATTGAGTTTGTATTCTCTTCAAGTGAAGCATGATCTGTGTTATAAATAATCTGAATAGTGCTCAAACTATCTCCTTGCCCAAAGGGATGCGGTACAAACGCAGAGGAGTGGATACTGATGGCCATGTGGCTAACTATGTGGAGACAGAACAGTTAATCCACGTGCACAGCCACACTCTGTCCTTTGTGCAGACTCGTGGCTCCGTGCCTGTCTTCTGGAGCCAGGCGGGGTACCGCTACAATCCCCGGCCACGCTTGGAGAAAGGTCAGCAGAACTACATTATCTTGCATCCAGTCTTATAAAGAGGTTCTCTCAGAGGCTTTGTTTAGGTATAGTGGGCTGTTCCCTTCGGGTCTCACACATCTGTCAAGTGTATTTTAGCTCTGTTTTACATACCAACCAAATATAGTTATCTTGCAGTACAGTCTGCAAACTAGATCTCTTGGTGTCTAGCCAGACTCATTGTATGGAAATAATTTGTCTGCATATTGTTCTGTTTCAGGAGAGAAGGAGACCATGTCTTACTTTTCTGCTCACTTTGAAGAACAGCTTAAACTCTACAAGATGCAGGTGGGTTTGCTTTGGCGTAGTGCATGCTTGGGTATGTGCTTAATTATTGCCTACTTGTGTGCATTAGTGTTAGGATTTCTTTTTAAATTGATCACAATTAATTATTCTGTCACCTGTGGATGCATATACTGTGAACTACCCTGTGCTTAATGTCAGATTATCCTGACTAGAATTGGTGACACATTTTGTCCTCATCACCACACTGAGCTAGCTAAAAGTGCTAATTTTGTTAACATTTAGCACGTCAGTGTGTTTCCACAGGAAAGGCTTCAAGGGCCATGCATTTATTACCCCAAGCTAAATAGCCACACTCTTTTTGACCTGTCTTTTCCAGGTCATCATTAACTTAGTGGATCAAAGTGGACGGGAGAAGATAATTGGGGACGCGTATCTGAAGCAAGTCCTGCTTTACAACAACCCAAACCTCACATATGTTTCATTTGACTTTCATGAGCACTGGTAAGAGAAACCCTTGCCTCAGCTGCGCGACTTGTTCATAACTGTAGTCATCCTATTTTATACCACGTTGCAGTTCCTTCCCCTTTATGCTTCTTATATCCTGTTTCTCAGCCGAGGTATGAAGTTTGAGAATGTGCAAGTACTGACAGATGCGATCTCTGACCTCATCACTGACATGAAGTGGGCCTGGTAAGTGTTATCTCAGTATTAAGTAATGTACAAGGAAATGCTGATAACATGAACTCTTGCTTATATTCATTGGGGGGATGATTTATTTATTTTTTAAATTTAAAACAACGAACCACTCATAGGGTATTGGTGCATGTTAGTGATCCTGTTTGTTATTGGTTAACATATTGTAATTCTATGAATGCATCCTGTTTTCAATGTATCTTGTTCTGTCAGGGTGGATCAGGCCGGAGTCATCTGCAAGCAGGAGGGTATCTTTAGAGTCAACTGTATGGACTGCCTCGACAGGACCAACGTGGTCCAGGCTGCTATTGCTCGGGTGGTGATGGAACAACAGGTGAGATCTGTTCCTTGTGTGGACCCAGGCAAACCAATGAACATCCATTTCTCACAGCACAAAACACATTTTATTGTTTAGGTCTGAATTGACTCTTTCCTGTACCAGTGATGTTTTAGACAGAAAGTTACACACTTCCTTCTGAAACTTGTGTCCAGTAAATAAAACTCACTGCTCAGAGTCCTTACTGGCTGTAAACTTAAACTTCATTCTCCTGGTATGCAAGGAATCGCAATTTCAAATATTTTTGTTTTTTTTATAGATATTGCACATTTTTCATGGAAAATACACATTTAACAACTTGCTGTTAATTATTATGACAAAAGCAGTGTTAATAATAAATAATAAACATCATCATTGACATATTTTCTATGACTGTTATCTAATACTGGGATTGCAAAGTGCTTTACAAAAGGTGTAATCACAATTTTCCAGATTCATTTGACAACATGAATCCCACGTTAGCTTGTTGGCAGATTACTGACATCTGAATATATTTGCTCATCAGATCACACACTGATGGCAGACTGTGCACATCAACACAACCATATTTTGTACACCACAAATCTTTTGAGCTTTTTAGAAATCCAGTAATTCCTCCATATTCATCTTGGATTACATTTAATGCGCAAATTCAAGTGGAAATTTAACTAAATACATGTGTAAATAAATACTGACCTTTTCCACCCATGCAGTGTAAACTGGTAGAAAGGCTTTCCATGTACTGTTTTAACAAACATGTCTCCTGTCTTCCTGTAGCTGAAGAAACTGGGTGTGATGCCTCCAGAGCAGCCTCTGCCTCTCAAATGCTACAGGATTTATCAGATCATGTGGGCCAACAATGGAGACACCATCAGCAGACAGTATGCAGGCACAGCAGCGCTCAAGGTAACATCACTGTGTCTTTACACACATC
The DNA here is from genome assembly GCF_008692095.1 of Etheostoma spectabile. Taxonomy (NCBI): domain Eukaryota; kingdom Metazoa; phylum Chordata; class Actinopteri; order Perciformes; family Percidae; genus Etheostoma; species Etheostoma spectabile. The sequence continues at coordinate 188,392 of NW_022604642.1, read as the reverse complement.
TGACTCCGCTTAAACAAACACAAATAGTGAAGTGTGCCATCTTCCTTTGACACGCGCAGATAATAGTGAATTCTTTAAGCTGTTGAGATACACGCTCATGAAACAACAGAGCATTTCGGTAGATCCGATCAGAACACAACACCGACTGAGCCTTTTGGACTTGAAAATGGACTGAAATCACAGAGAGTATCAAGACAAAAGTTATATTTAATGCGTACTGTATGATCTGTTTTAGGGAGATTTCACCAGGACGGGGGAGAGGAAACTGGCTGGTGTGATGAAGGATGGCGTGAACTCAGCCAACCGCTACTATCTGAACCGCTTCAGGGATGCTTATAGACAGGCAGTCATTGGTATAGCAGAACAAACACATATTATATCTGAATATATGTATTCGTACCCACGCTGTCCCAGAACTTGCCCTTGATTTTCTCTTCTGAATCCTCTGCCTCTCCCTGCAGACCTAATGATGGGCCTGCCAGTGACAGAGGACCTGTACTCCATCTTTAGTAAGGAGAAGGAGCATGAAGAGAAAGAGAAAGAGAGCCAGAGGGGAGCACAGGAGCAGGTCAGCCTCCTGCTACAGACCTACATGCAGCTTTTGCTGCTTGATGATGAGAAGTTTCATGGAGGTTGGGCCCTCATCAATTGTGACATGAGGTTAGTGGCTAGTGTGTTTTTTATTATACTATTTATACTGTTTTCAGACATATCTGAAGTGCTCTTTTCATGATACCCTTTTTCTCATTTTCCACCAGCCTCATTGATGCAACCAACAAAGACGTGGATGTGCTGCTGCTTCTGTCTGACAAAGCCTATTACATTGCATAGTAAGTCTGACGTTGAATTTGCCAACCTTTCGTCTTTTAGAAATAGTTTTTATAGGTTAACCTATGTTTTCCTGTTTTATTTTATTTTAGCTACGATGAAGAAGCAGACAAAGTCGACCAATACCAGCGCCTCCATTTAGAGGGTTTGGAAAAGATCGAAATCGGTACGTTAAACTCAAAGGAGAAGTGAGGGTTTATTGAATGCTCACTGACTCACCCAACACTTCCTAAAACAGTTTTTCAGTAACCTTTCAGCAAAATCTCCACTCATGATTCACGCGAGGAAAGCTTATCACTAAAAAAATGGAAGTTACAAGTTGTTTTCTTTTGCAGGTCCAGAGCCTACTCTGTTTGGGAAGCCAAAGTTCTGCTGTATGCGTTTGCATTACAGGAATGAAGAGACGAGTGGATACTTTCACACACTGAGAGCAGCAACACGAAATCCTGAGGATGATGGAAAAGGTAGGATGCAATTCTTTAAATTGTTTACACTGCGAAAATGGAAACGTTTTAGATATACCAATTGAGACTTGCATTGTGACATGTTTCAGACACATTACAATGCATAGCTGAGATGCTTCGCATAATGAAGCAGGCCGCAGGGCTGGACCTGCTTGTGGTTGAAAAGAAGCTGGAGAGGTGAGTACTAATTTGTTGTCATTAAGATGATTAGCATTCTTTTCTTTCTCTTTCTCTTTTTCCCTTTCTCTTTTTCACATGTAGCAAGATAGAAGAAGATAGCACATTTACAACTTCTAACCAATGACCAGAGCTTTGGGCCATGTGCTTACGTTGTCTGTATCTGTCTTCCAGGCGGCAGAGTAGGCCTCATGAGGATATAATGGGCATCCAGAACAAACCTGCTGACCATGTCCAGGGTAGCTCTGGTCTAGCTCAGGGCAAAAGTTTCCTCCTCAACAAGTTCTCCTCTCTTAATCAGAAAGTTAAACAGACCAAGACGAACGTAAACATTGGCCCCTTCAAGCCCCTCGGGAAGCTGGGCAACTTCTCTAAGCCTGATGTAAAAGTCAATTTCCTAAAGCCAACAATGCATGTCAACCTGTGGAAGTCAGACAGCAGCTTGGAAACATCAGATAGCAACCCTGGCACAGGAGCCCGAAAAGATATCGGTGACGGGCACTCTGAAATGTCAGACGACTCTGACTCGTACAATTCGGACCCAGACCACCAGTGTTCTGGTTCTTTAGAAAACGTGGACTATGTTCTGCCCAGCTGCGGCATTGTAGCATCAAACCCACGGCTGGGCAGTCGCTCCCAGTCTATTGGCAGTGTGGAGCTAAATATCCCCTCTATTATCCGAGTCACTGGCTGTGATGAGAAGCAGGAAAGAACCTCTCAAGACAGTGATGACAAATCCCCAGGGGCCGCCTCGGTGGCTGAAGAAGCCATTCTGATTGACTTTGGTACGCCCATTGATGCCTACTGCCAGCAGTTTGTCCAGGATGCACAGACCAAACCTGTTGAGGTCTTTGGAGAACAGCCGCCCCCACTCAACCCTGTGGTTCCTGTGCAGAATAAGACCCTAGCAGACCCAGACAAGCGGCCCAGCTCTGAGCCGCAGCATAAGCCGGAGGAGCCCCAGCTCCCCAGGCCGTCCCAGCTAGACGTCGACTCCACTACCTCCAGTTCCAACCTCCTCGCTGTCCAAAAGCTCAGCTCTGCGGCCTCCGGAGGCTCTCAGAGGAGCCTTTGTTCACAGATGGAGGGCAGCCTCGGCCCTTCACCTGCTGACAGCAACGGCAGCCGAGTGGTGTCCCCCTTCGCCAAGATCAAGAGCTCCATGGTCCAGGTGGCCAGCCTCACCCAGGCGGGACTCACCCAGGGCATCAACTTTGCTGTGGCAAAGGTACAGAAGAGCCCAGAGCCAGACACTGTCAACGAAGCTCAAGACAGCGAGCTGAAGGCAATGTTTACACAGTGCCAGACCAGGATCATTCAGATCTAGTGCTTTCCTTGTAGCAGGATTTTGTAGTCGTTCGTCGTGTTGAAACTTCCTGTATGGTAGCAGTAGCAAAAGCTTGCACATAGCGTCACTACTCGGCCAAGAACTGCACTCTTAAATCCGCCCTTTAGTTAAACTTGCCCGTGTTAATTATGACTCTTCTACAGAATTTAGGAACATATACTTGAGCCCAACATGACAGTGACCATGTTTACATGCACATAATTATGGACTTTTAGGAGATCACTGATTGTCCAGTTTTGAGCTAAGTGTTGAATAAGCAATTATGATATCCTGTGTCCAATTTTATACAGTGGAACTTCTGATTAATGAGTGTACATTCATATCCTAAAATACTATTCCCATTATGACTACCTTAAGAGACCAAAAAACAAGATGGAAGAAGATATTTTGTTTTTTTTAAGATGTTTTAAACTCATGTACTGTACATGTACTTCCAGAGTGGTATGCAGAGTATTTTTGTGCATGTAAACAATGTCACTATCCATAGTCTGAATGGTTATTATACCCACAGTGCTTGCATGTGAGGTTAATGGTAGCTGATTTTGACACGGCCGGTATACGTTAGCTGTATGTTAAAAGACCAGTCTGACTTTATCATGTACTGTACGTCATCCTGTATGTGCAGGTCACTTATTGTGATATAGACCACGTAATAACCTTCAATTTGTAACAGTTGTAGAATCCGACCAAATATCTTTTTTGATTCCCAAAGGACCCTTCTGTGTTAACTATTACCCTTTGTACAGCTATCAGAAACTAGCCAGACAACATACTGTACGTAGTTACCCTATGTAATATTAATGTTGTCAAGTGTAACTTAGAAGATATACCGTTATAGAAATAATGACTACACAAGACATTAGTATGAGTATCCTGGTTGTTGATATGTACAGTGAGTATCGTGTGTTTATCTGTTCCCTGAGTAGAGCCTTCCCTTAAGCTTTTTGGATAGATGGTAGGGTGGGATCTCAAAGAGGTATGAGCATTATATTTTTAAAAGAACTCCCAGTACTGTCATTGCTAACCATGAATAACCAGAAAACTACTGGTTGGAGTTGTTTTTGATAGGTAAAATGTAATGAAATAACTATTCTGCTAATGGTTGTACTAGTAAACTATGAGGGTTCTCGGCCAGCGTTGTACATTGACGTTGCATGTTTGACAAAGACAGGAGAGTAGCATATAGTAGGTATATATGCAATTGCACCCATCCAATTATTAGAACCACTGACGTTTTATGCACTCCCCAAACTAAAAGCATATTTGCCTTAACAGGGAATTGAAGTGGGATTATGTATATCAGGTATTTATGGAAAAATCTACCTTTTTAAGTCCATTCTTACATGTTACATTTGGTGTATTGTATAACAGATCATGTTACTGTATGTCATCAAGCTTTATCTGGGGATATTTCATCCACTGGCACATAACATTCTCCATAGAGATGAGCAGGTTTTGGAGATGTGTTTGCCGTTTTTTTTTGTTTTTACTGCTGCTGGTATATAGGAGTGCTTGTCTTAGAGTTAGTTATATTTATGTGCTATGAACCCGTTAACATTGTTGCATTGTACATGTTTTTCCGTTAACCCCAAGTGAGGTTTTGCCTCGTTAGTCACCCGTTACACTTGTGGTTATCATTCAGTGTTATCATGAACATGTCCCTTATGACCGTCCTCCAGAAGAAATTATAATGTATCAAGGCCACCTCATTACACTGCTTTGTATATCTGTGTCTATTTATGATAAATATTAATAATCTGGTTTTCTTTGAGCTGAAATATCCCAAGATAAACGGTCACCGGTTTCATATTTTGTGTTAAATTTGCCTGTTTGAATTCAGCTTGCTCACCAGCAGATGAGAAGTGCAACACTTGTATATTTTATCTGACTATACTTGGGTTATTTGAGATTGTAGCCTTGGCTGCTTTGTGGGTGCTATATAGTTATTAAACCTGCGGATAGTGTGTGGTGCTGCCAAAAGCTTTAAGGTAATCGCTGCAAAGTTTGAATGCAGATGCAGGTGTTCTTTTCATTTTTTAACTTCCCGGAGGATTGCAAACACTGGAGCGGTTGTCAAGCATAGCAGAAACATCTTCTGTCCCGTACTTGCTGTGTTAAACTAGAAGAACAGTAATCCTCAACATTCCCGATAGAGACCACAATGCTATAGTGTTGGTGTCTGGTTTTTATATGCAAAAGCTGGAATAGTTTAATTTGATTCTATATTTGCTGGGTGAGATTTTTTTTTTTTTTCCCCTTTCCTCTTTTTTTTTTTTTCCCTTCCTCCTTTTCTTTTTTTTTTTTTTTAAAACACCAAGTGCTTTTGCAACCACCTCTTCATTTGTTGTCCTTGGTTGTCCTCCACTCCCATTAGGACCCCAGACCATGACAAGTTATCATGCAACTAGAGGTCTTAAAGCATTTGATTTGCACTGTTTCTAGCATTAGCACCATTTTCATCTCAATGTCATCTTTCCTCTTTACCAACTGACTGTTGTCATTGTTTTCCATGGTGTACTGAGATTGTATTATATATTAAAGTATCCTATTTATTCTTATCCTCTTTTGAGTGTGTTACTTGATAACAAAGTGCAAAGTACACTTTGTGTAGGAAGATATTCCATTGGAATAAAAAAAAAATATATATATATATATATATATATATATATATACATACAGTACAGGCCAAAAGTTTGGTTACACCTCATTCAATGCGTTTCCTTTATATTAATGACTATTTACATTGTAGATTCTCACTGAAGCATCAACACTATGAATGAACACATATGGAATTATGTACTTAACAAAAAAGTGTGAAATCAGAATCAGAAATACTTTCTTGATCCCTGAACGGAAATTATGTGTGGCAGTTGCACAATATTATAAATATCAGAGTAGAAATATAAATAAAGAAATACAACAAGTGTTATGTACGGTATTTACATTCAATATATATGTACATATATATGTGTATGTGTATATATGTATGTATATATATATATATGTATATATATATGTGTATATACATACGTGTATTAATACATGTGTGTGTGTGTAATATGTTTATATATATATATATATATATATATATATACACACACACACACACACACACACATGTATATATATTGTATTGCCTACATACTGTATGTGTATATACAGTATACTGTGTGTGTAGAGGTCTGTATGTGTATATATCACCTGAAATGGTTTTCACTTCACTTTCCACTTGGGCCTTGTCAGGGTTAATTAGTGGCCCTTCTTGCCTTGTTAGTGGGCTCTTGGAGATGAACTGCGCCCCGCCTGTAGGGGACGAGAGCAGGCGGCTGCAGCCGGGGGCGGGGACAAAAAGCTGCGGTAAAGTCGGACACTTTCCAGCCGATTTCAGCAGACTTCAGACTGAACAGGAAGTGACAGAAATAGTGTGGTGCGATTCAATAAAATATAATCAGACCCACATATCAGCTGGTACACAGTCTCCAGTTGTTTTAATTATGACACAGTAGCTCTCCAAATCCTCCTGGGTCTTGCAGTCGGTGAAAAGCCATAGACAGTTAAGGAAGAAAAGCAACTGCTGCCGCCTCGCTCTCGTGAGATTCTTGTTGCCTACGTTGGCATGACGTCAGAGCAAGGCGCAGATCGCCATTGAGCGAGTCTGCGCAGACCTGGCTCATCTCGAACGAGAGGGACCATCAGTTGTGTTGTGCAGAAGTCAGGTTGATACACAGCCGACAGTCCTATTGGACAACTGTTAGACTTTATATGATGGCAAGAACCAATCAGCTAAGTAAAGAGAAACGAGTGGCCATCATTACTTTAAGAAATGAAGGTCAGTCGGTCCGGAAAATTGCGAAAACTTTGAATGTGTCCCCAAGTGCAGTCACAAAAACAATCAAGCGCTGCAACGAAACTGGCTCATATGAGGACCGCCCCAGGAAAGGAAGACCCAGAATCACCTCTGCTGCTGAGGATAAGTTCATCCGAGTCACCTGCCTCAGAAATCGCAAGTTAACAGCAGCTCAGATTGGAGACCAGATGAATGCCACACAGAGTTCTAGCAGCAGACACATCTCTAGAACAACTGTTAAGAGGAGACTGCGCGAGTCAGGCCTTCATGGTCAAAGAGCAGCTAGGAAGCCCACTGCTAAGGAGAGGCAACAAGCAGAAGAGGTTTGTTTGGACCAAGAAACACAAGGAATGGACATTAGACCAGAGGAAATCTGTGATTTGGTCTGATGAGTCCAAGTTTGAGATCTTTGGTTCCACCGCCGTGTCTTTGAACAACGCAGAGAAGGATGGGTTCTACATGCCTGGTTCCCACCTTGAAGCATGGAGGAGGAGGTGTGATGGTGTGGGGGTGCTTTGCTGGTGACACTGCTGGGGAAGCAGTAATCACAGCAAAGGGTGGCTACTTTGAAGAAACCAGAATTTGACATGTTTTCAGTTATTTCACTTTTTTTTAAGTACATCATTTCACGTGTACATTCATAGTTTTGATGCCTTCAGTGAGAATCTACAAAGTTAAAAAGTCGTGAAAATAAAGGAAACGCATTGAATGAGGTGTAACCAAACTTTTGGCCTGTACTGTATGTATGTGTATATACATATATACACACACATATATACATATATATATATATCTCAATATACACATACATAATATATACACATACACTACGCATTGCATTTATAGTCCATCCCACTTACAGGAAGTCTCCAAGCTAACAGTTTGCTCTTTGTTACATTTGCTGGTAACTAGCTAAATGTATACTGACTCGAGAAGAAATTGCATTATAAAAATAATCCTCAAGACCTCATTACTTAATAAATAAATCTTAATCTGCTGCAACACCGCCAAGGACCGCAAAGCATGCTGTGAAATTAAGGAAAAACACGAGTTATAACACATTGAGCGCTTTTGTCCGTACAACCAAAGTGAAAATATATGTAAATCTTATCTGCAACTCAGTAATGTAGAGACATTGAACACAAACTATAGGACATATGAAAAGCATCTTTATTACAATTTGTGGATATCAAAAAGAAAAAGAAAAGGCATGTTGTCTGTGTAATCACGGCTCGTTGCCGTTGACACACGTGTGCTGCTCCATCCGGCTCCTCCGCAGCAGCTCCATGTGTTTGGCTCTCAGCCAGCTGTCTCTGGCCAGAGAGGTCTGGCCCAGGCTCAGAGACAGCAACCTGCAGACAGAGTCCCAGTCAGCCACGTCCAACACTAATACTCCAACTATGTGATAACATTACACATCTCCTGGTGTTGAACAAAGGTTTAGCTGAAAACCCCAAAATACCAGCTAAAATATATATACTGCTTGAAATGTGCAATGTAACCCACAGCTAATATAATATCATGATATGTATTGTTTTGTATGTATGTACTAAATATCAGAAAGTGCTAAAACTATAAAATAAGTGTTAGGTGTGACCTTTTGGTGACTTAAGTGTGAAGGTCACACATTCTGTAACAGTGGAACATGTATGATCATGTTTTTGGCTGTGGCCACCTGTGTGACAACGTCATTTTTAGCCTTGACTATGACTTTAAATATGAGTTGATGTGGACTCCTTAGTGGCTTCTTATCTCGCTCTGCTCTTCTCACCCACTTACTGTTTTTTTTCTATTCTCTGTTTTTTTATCCTTTTTTGCTTTCAGGGCAGGAAGGGAAAAGATTATTACTGTATTTTGTACTTGCTTTTGATTATTCACTAAAAGAATAAAAGCACCTGAGCTTGTTGTGAGCTAGGGGACCAAAAGACTTGTATTCCTTAATTTTACTCATTTAATGTCTCTCTCTCACCTCGGCCGTCCGAGGGCAAAGGTTTCCCCCCCGTGAGGGCAGTTAAGACTCCTCTCTAACAGCCTGGGTGAGTTGCTGCCCGGCGAGGACCGACTTTTACAGTCAGACCTCCTGTTATCTCCTAGCGGGGGTGCATTTCCCATCCGCTCTGCGGGTCAGAGCCACCGAGCTCTTGGCCTCTCTCGGACCGGCGACCAACGAAGGCTAGCGGGTGCCCTTGAGAAGGAGGGGACCTCCGGTGACCCTGGGAGGAAGGGTTCCTGACCGTGAGTACTAAAGAAAAATCATTGGTTGTAAAGATCCCCTCGGGCAGCGCTTGAAATATACAGGGGGACAAAAGCCCGTCAGTTGGGGACGTCTGGGGTAAAATCAGAAAAAGGCCTCTTGCCTGGCCTCTGCTTTCCCTGATTCGGGCGGGGGCCCTTTAATTTAGCAAGGGTGTGTGTGTCTCTAGTAAAATAAAGAAAACTAATTTATTCTAAAATGTTAAATTAGCAAATCACTGCTTGTGGATAGATAATCTAGCATTTCTACAATCAGGGAAGTATCAAAGTAACTCCTTTTAGTATAGACCAAAACATCCGCCCCGCTGATAGTAACTGGTGTTATTATACGGCAGAAGCAGGCACAGTAGAGACGGGGGTTACTGAGGGGAGGGTAGAAACGGAGTTAGCCTCAGTAACTGTCACACCGTTCGACACTGGTGCAGGCACTTTTTAAGACAAACAGTAAGACAAAGTTTTACTTTGATTGCATTGACCTATGAAGTGATTGTCCCTGCTTATGTCATATCTGGCATTTTAATAGTTGGTCATAATAGCTTGCTGTGTTTGTTTAACACTTTGCCTTTTAGAGAAGACTTTACAGGCGGTTGTTTTTATTCTCACTAGAGAAAAGAAATGCCAAGTTAAAGGAGCTTATGTAAACTTAATCACAGCCCACCTCGCCACAACGAGCATCCTGTGAAGATCCTCAGCAGATATGCTCTGGGGGTCGTCCTTCCTCATATCTACAAAGTCATCCTCAACTGACTGAGGACACCAGAGAAGGAAAAGCAAAAGGACACTGAACACAAGACACACACACACACACACACACACTAACACACAGGCCTGCTAGGTACATTAAGGAACAACCAACCTGCAAGCAACCAGTTCCAAGTTATTATACTGTAATGTAATTTAGCTTTCCCCCCCTCAGGCTGAAGATGACAGCATGTCTCACCTTTGTCACTTCATCAGAGATGCTGTAGTTGAGCAGCCGAGCCACGCTCAGGTACATTCTGAACTTGTTCAGCTGTGAAGCAGGCGGATGCATGTGGATGCTGTTAAGATACTCCTCCATGTGGGGTGGGGTGATCTGAGACTGCAGGTGTATCCGGCAGTCTGACTGTGGAGTTACAGAGAATGAAATTTAAACACTGGACCAGGGAAGAACTGTGCACAAAAGCTAAATGCATCTCTAGTTTTTTTTCCCCCCCACAGGTGTTGCTATGCAAAAGTAGGCTCTGCCTGCTGTGTGCACGCCTAGTTTGGCATGTTGTCCAAACCTCATAGGCCGAGCTGACCGTGAAGCACTTAAGCAGCCGATAGCTGTTTATTGTAAACAGAGCCATGCACTTCTAATCAACCCCGGGAGTTGTTTACAGCGCGCTGCCCTTCACTGCAGGACTGATACATGGCCGAGCCTGACGCCTCTTCCAGGATTGTTCCTGTGGCACACAGCTGCCGCCATGGCAACCCATTAGACCAATACACAGGAATAGCACACAGCACATTCCTCAGGCTGCTTGCACCAGAGTGAGACCTGAGCTAAAGCCGCCGGCTGGAGGGGTTTCTGCAGTCAACCAATGGCAGCGTGACATTGGCTGGAAACAACCTTCAGCATCAGACGCGGCTTGTCTCATGAGAGGCTGAAGGAAAATGCCCCCCCCCCCTCCCCCCCGGGCCATATTGGGAGGGGTTTGGGGATCTTTGTACTCACCGGCAGCAGCGAGCGGCCCTCTGACGCGATGAGCACGTTAATATTGCAGGGGAATTCCATCTGGTGGTAGTTAAAGTCATAATCAACCTTCTGCCAAGTGATCAGGTTCCCCAGGGCTGTGATGTTACGCACACCTACACGACACACACACACAAACAACTTGGTTAGTGCTAGCTCAGTGAAATCCAACTAACAGTGTCTACAGCCTGTCCCATCATGATTTTTAGAAGTCTCACCTGTTGTGTCCAGCTGTCCCTGCTCCAGCTGGGTTTCATCCAGGAAGAGGGAAGTGTTTCTGGCCAGCTGCAGGGCTCCACTCACTAGCCGGTTGGCCGAGTAGTCCTTCTTTGGCACAAACCGCATCTGGTTCATATTCTGGAGGCTCATGCCTAGATAGTACGACTGCAGGTGGGAACAAAAAAATATTTAATACTTTTAGTGGCTTTCATTTCAGCCAAAATATATAGATCCATAAACCTAGCAGTACTGGCAGCTGCTTGGAGTGACAGATCAAAGTTCACTCACAGAGGGCACGAGCTGCTGAATGATCTGGTAGAAGCGTTCAGTGTACGAGGCGACCGTAGGACAGCCACTCAGGTTTAAGGTGAACTTGCCCAGTGGGAGAATGTCCCGTCTGGAGTACCTACAAAGAAAATCAACCACATTGTTAGCATATTGTGCTTCAGCACAAAGCCACAAAGACACGAAGGTTCCTGCCTAAACATTACAGATTGAACTGAACGTACACGTTAGAAATGAGGTGCAGAATGAGGTACTCAGCAGCCAGGGCATCTCCCAGAAGAATGGGAGTGAAGTATGTGAGCAGCTCTGCTCTGACAGAGGCCATCTCGTTCAGGGTGGAGGTTAAAACTGAGGAGAAAGGACAAAGAGTTAATACAAGTCCCTATGGCTACTACAGGCATGTGTGCTTTTAAAGCGTTAGTGGAAAACATTTGCTGCATTATTCTTTTTTTTGGACAGCTTTACAAGACAGATGAACTTTGACATAATGGCCCCCTTTTTCTGCTTTCCCACCAGTGATGGGAATAACAACGTTATAAATAACGGTGTTACTTTCGTGAGTAACAAGTAATCTAATTAATTACTCTTCCCATCTTAATAATGCTGTTACTGGCGAAAAGTGCGGCGCTTTACTATAATTGAAGCTGCTTTTTTTTTTTTTTTTTATATAATCAGACCAACTTGATCTCTGAGCCGAGAGGCAAAGACTTCTTTTCTTTCTTGGTTTGTGGGCCGTGCAGAGACAAGCGCATAAATGCTGACGATTGGCTGAGGTTGAGAAAAATTTCATGGTAAGCCAATCAGAGGTAGAGTTGGGCGGGTGTTCATAAGCACAGATAGTCGGACACAACGAATAACACAAGGAGTCAGTCAACGAGAGACAGGTATGGAGTTATGAAATCAAGGGGGGGGGGGGGGGGGGATTTCCCACCGTGGTCAGAAAACAGGCACCATGACTCTAGAGTGGCTCCTCGCTCCGAAGCTAATCGCTGTCACTTTCTCACTCCTCCCTTGCTCTATCACCCACACACATAGCCACACCAGCGCAAAAGTATAAACATCAGGCCACTTGCGTTATTTGCACTACAAGGAGTGTATATATTTGTTATTTATTTTTGCTATAGTGCTTAACAAGCATTATTTAATTTTGCCCAGTTGTGGACTGTTGAGGGGCAATAAATATCAAAAGTTCCAAAACATCTATGTGTTATTTGTATCGCGCCACTAGACGTAATATCTACATACATGGCATTTGATTGGAGGCCAGTCTCACTTTGTCCCACTGCAACATTAAAAGAGTTTGGATTTGTGTAGTTTCTGTTAATAATGTTTTATATTAAGTGTCCAGTTCATTATAATAATTGAACATGCACATGTATTTTATGTTCCGTTAAAGAGGGGTGGAGGTGGGGGTCACATTTGAGCATTTAAAAATGTACTTGAAAATAACGCATTAGTAACTTTCTGAAGTAACTAGTTACTTTCATACTTTGTAACTGAGTATCTAATTTAGTTACTTTTTGGAAGAAGCAACTAGTATCTGTAACTTATTAATTTTTAAAAGTAACTTGCCAAACACTGTTCCCCACACAGCTGCAGTGGGCTTGATAATGTGACTGTAACTAATGTGTTATTGCCCATTTCTTCTTCTAACATGTTTTTGAAGAAATATGTATTGTGGTACACAGATAACAAACAAAAAGATAAATCTGTTTTGGGCATTTTTGGTTTTCTATGATTGTTTGATTCTATTAGTCGATTAATAATTTCATCCACATAAGTCTACGACACCAATCAAAAGCTCCTTCTGTTGCTATTTTGTATTTGACCAAAAGTCCAAGAGTACTCAAAGGTGTTAGATTGATATACATTAAAAAAGAGGCAATTGCTCACATTTTGCATTGTTTGCGCGATGAATAACATTACGTTTTTTTTATTGATTCATTTTTATCATTATTTTATTTTTAACAGATTAGTTGATTAGCTGACATATCGCCTCAGCACTAAATTCAACACCTCTGTATTTTTATATATAAAAAGCTTAATCAAAGTTCAAGTTCAAAAAAAAAATTTTTTTTTTTTGAACTTTAATCAACTTGTGTAGAAATAACAGCATTATCATCATCATAGCACGTAGCAAAGTTTAACTATAATGCTTAGTTTAAAAACATTTTTCAACTTTTACAGTGCTGCTGGATTCATTTTACAAATGAACAGCGTAAGCTCAAGAAAGAAACACCCGTCGTGCTATTCTATAAGGACGTGCAGTCCTTTTCTAGGAGCTAGAAAGTCAACTTGTGTTTGTCCGTGTTCACAAAAAGCCTGCACCGAGGTTTTGCAGAGGCACCACCGATAATATGTATTATGTAGGCCTGTTATATATTTTCTCTTTTGTTCACAGAAATTTTCTAGTCAAAGGAGTTTTAATATTTACCAAAAAACGCGCACATTGGTTTTTCATGACAAATTTAAATTCTGATCTGTTTGAGCGACTGCCTGGCCCTGCAGCCCCACGTCAAAGTGTCCATGGGCGAGACACTGAACCCTGAGTCGTTCCCAATGCTGCACCATCGGAGTGGAAATGTGTGTGAGTGTTTATCTGATGAGCAGGTGGAACCTTGTACAGCAGCCTTGGCCACAGTGTGTGAATGGTGAATGGTTCTTGTACTATGTAAAAGCGCTATATAAAAACAGTACATTTACATTTATGCTGACATTTGGCTATTTAACTCATATTTATGCGTAGTCTTCTTGATGTGGGATGAATGCACACTTGAAGTTCCAAAAGTGACATGTGCAACACGAGTCACAACCCAACTCACCATCATGTCTCATTTGGCAGCATGTTATGCAAATCGGATGAATTGCAGCCAGGCTCATTTACATCCGTGTAAAAATTGTGGTGATGCAAAATCATATAATTGTCGTAATTTGCAGCAGACTTAATAAAAGGAAAACTTTGTCCTTACAGGCACTGTTGTCCTCCAAAGTGGCGCAGGGCAGCAGGGGGTTGTTGTGTGGCAGTGGCTTGGCATAGAGCATGTGGAGGCGAGGAACGAGCGAGGCTGGCGGGCTGTGCACTCGCTGCTCCTCGGCTGTCTCCATGCACTCTGTAGGGTCCAGGAGCAATGAGGAGGAGTCTCTGTGGACATGCCAACAATGAGTAAGAAGCACGCAGATCACCACCGGAGGGAAATTAAACTAAATTTGGTGTCTTACTTCTTGTCGGCCAGAGCACTGAGAGCAGGGCTGACGGAGAGGATCCCAAAGACCTCTAGTGTGTCGTTCAGTTTGAAGCCGTCCCAGTTCTCGTACACCTGCCAACAACACAAACGTTTTAGCTTCTGTACTAGGGCAGTATGATGATACCAGCGGTATCATCTCTGAAATCCCCTCTTGGAATATACGTTTGACAAGAAATAAATTACCCACCAGGCAATGAAAATGAGGTGATAAGAGAAAGGGCTATCAACACCTTGTGTTAAAGACATAGCCCACCTTGACCAGGCAGGAGGGGCCTTTCTCTCCTGGTAGGGGGAAGTTGAGGTCGAGATGGGAGGCAGATGCCGTCTGGCTGGAAGGAGCTTCCGTCTCCCGCCGCTTACAGTCACCATTCCCCCGCTGTTCTGTGGGACTTTGAGGACCTGCAGCGACAGGGGGAGCAGTCTGCATTAATGGCAAAAATCCCCTCTATATACTTTATTGTTAAATAATCTATGATGTAAAATCCATTTCAGGTGTGTAATAATTAACATCTCAACTAGCTGTCAACCTGATTGTACACCTGCTACAGTTAGAAGTCACCTACATTTCCCAGAGTGCCTAATGGCACCTCCAACATAATGTTGCATTCAACTATAGGTTATCTATAGGCCAGAGGAGATGAGGAGTAGGCCTACACATGATGGAGCATACATTTCTTTGCAGTAAAACACTACCGTCCCCTTCCAAGGTGAATTTATATGCATGCAAAATATATTCATGGGAAGAAAACCAAATGTAAGACTCCTAGAGTCTATAAAAACACTTAGAGAGTAGTAAAACACTGAATGGTCAGTGGGTCGGTTTTGCATTCTGCTCAATATTCACTTAAACAGCAGCTCATACCAGTACGCGGCTCCCTCTGCATCTGCGGCTGTGTGTCCATGTCGTCCATGTCGTCGTCTTCCTCGTAGCTACGTTTCTGTCTGGTCGGTGCATACGAGGTGGAAGGAACCACTCTTGCTTGGCTGGAGCCGGCATAGCTGTACGACAGAATTAAGGGAAAACTAGGGACTAGTTTTCAAAAACACCTTAACACAAGTTGGGTGCAGCAAATAATACATGACAAAATCCTGGTTGAGGAGCATTTCCACAAAAAATCTAGACAAGATGAGGATATCTCTTTCACCCAGGGATTTTCTCCAGGGATTGGCACACAGTAGAAAGTCTGTCTCTCTGCCGTCACAGTGTTTCTGGAGTCAAAATCAACCTGGAGGTAAACATGTGTCGCTGTTAGCAAAGCTGAATTAAAAGGTATTTAAGGATCTCTTGAGGGATTTAGTAGATGAGAACGTACCCCACATTCTGTCACATCTTTGTACTTCCCACATCGCAACACCTGAGGATAGTCAGACAGTAAAATAAGATGATATTGTGAGGAAATCTAACATTATCAATGCAAAAAACATGCACTGGAGAAGACAAGGAAGCGCTTACTTTAGCCTTTGTAGGTGGATCAACAGCCTCATACACTCCCATGTAGAACTCTGGATCGAACATGTCTTGGATCAAGCAACGAAACTTGACCAGGCTGTTGGGTTTCAGGTAATGCAGAGGGACATCGTTCAAAGATGGGACCTGCACGGAAATAAAGGTGGTTGTCATTTACCAAAAAGTGCTGAAACAAGCCGTGACATTGCCGTGTACAGGCGTTGTTTACATAACCTCTGTGCAATTTGCATGCTGAAAGAATCAGAGAGCTGCATTACCCAGGAATGAGCGTCCTTCTCTTTCAGATGATCTTTAAAGAATTCCACTGCTTTCGCCTCCCATCCAGAGTTTGGATTGTTCTGGGAAGCGGCTAAAATACAAGAACATAATGTTGTTTATCATTTAAAGCAGAGATCTTCAACAGGGGGGTTGGGACACCAAGTGGGTCCTCAGAGTCACTGCAGGGGGGCCTCCAACTAATACTTCTTTTTTTATGAATATGTCTTAACATGAATCAAACATTAGCAAATATACATCCCCACTGCTGATAGGCTTACTGACCTATAGGTGAGGAGGTCACTAAAGTAACCATCCACAGATACAGTATATCCTAAGGATTCACTGTGCTACATGTAGAGTGACATTTAAAGATGATTTATAAAATTATGCCTATAATTTTAATAGCTTAGTATTATACGAACTAAAAATGTATGTAAAGCCCTACACTTTATTGTAGGCTCAGTTTAATTTGCAACTTTATCTTATATGTAGGGGGTACCTGGTCCCGCTCCTTGGTTTAGAAAATAGCTGAAGACCCCTGATTTAGTGCAACAGAAACAAAGTTACATAAATGCTTACTTTCCTTTGAGATAAATAAAGAATATCTATCTATCTATCTATCAATAAATAATATGTCATTAAAATAATAGAAAACCTTGGCTTTGAGAATCCCAGAAATTGGATAAAGGATTCATTAAAGTAAAGTAAGCATGAAATAAACAAAAAACAATCCAGTGTGTAATTGTGGCGAAGAACATCAAAGCATTTTGTGATTTTTCTGCCTACGACTGTCAAATTAGCAACAGAATTTAAACTATAATTTAATATATAAACTTTAAAGAAACTTAACACTTTAAATCGTTTTGACCGTGTACTGTTATAAAAATGCATATTAGTATTGTCCGCTCTATTTACAAGGGAGACAATACTTCACATTGATGACTTCTACACAACATACAGTATCTGTCAAGTACTTCAAAAATGACTGTGTCAGGTACAGCTCTTTTTACTCTCACATTGCCAGACACAGCGCTGTGGGAGCTGGTCTGGAAGTTATTTGTATCTTGACAAAGAAATAGTACTAAATTTAACAACTTCTTCAGCGTTGTATAGGACATAAATGTGACATATATCCAAACCAAGTACCTTCAGACAAGTTGAGCCCATTTTAAACGACTTTAAGACACCCTGTAAGGACCCGTGCACACAGTTCTTCAGATAAAACTGCACACCTAGCACTTATTCGTAACGTGAACTAAAAGTAAAAAGAATGCAGGTACTAGCTGCAACAAAGCTGCGTTAGGAGCTACAACCCGCACATTATGAAGTTATTTGTATTTTGAAGGACAGGAAAAGCATTGGTACGCGTGATGAACATGGCAGTTAGCATGGTACTTAACGTTAGCCATATAACGTTAGCTAGGTTCACGTTGTTAAGGAGTGAAGTTCCGGTGTGTCTCTTACCAAACATCCCTTCAACAACACCGAGAGGGTTGTTAATCCAGTCATGTGTGGAAGGCATCTTTAGCCACTGAAAAACGCTTAAAGAATATAAAATATATCAAAGTAAAAAAAAACTCTGTGAAAATACTATTTGGTTGACTTTCGGCACACACAGGAAGGCAGAAGTGAGGGCGGGAAATTTGCGTCACCAGTCGAAGAGCGTAGTTCGTTTGTTTTGTATACAGAGACCAACCGGAACACAGAGCTATCCCACTGTGCTTCAACCCTAACGGCTTTAACGAGATGGGTGTTTTGAGTTTGATTTGAGGATGGTGGTCTAATGAGAAGAAAAAGTATGTGATTTTTTTTGTAATGTTAATTGAAAAAAAATAACGTTTTCTTATTTAACTAGCTTTAAATAATTTGAAAAGATACATATGACAGTGCAACGCGTTAAGTAATCAATTTGGCCTTTAGGCGGCAGTAGTGAGAAAGTGTGTTTCTTTTTCCTACAACCAACGAACTGCAGTTAAATGACCTGCGTGGCTTTAGCAGATCTACAAACCATGTGTGATGCCGTCTTGTCGTACGCTGAGCCATGGATGTGCTTTGGAGATCAGCAAAGTCTGTTAGGACAGGAAAAGCTGTTTAGAGAACTGAGCGTTTACAGCCTACCTGCGCCAATAGTGGCTACGTGTAAATCTTGGGGAAAATGGCAGATAGAAAGAATAATAATGTTCCCAACACCGGTGCAAATTTACTGTTCAGCGCAGCTCCGGAGTTTAACTTCAATCTGCCTTTCATGCCAGTGAGTCAGGCCACTGGTCCGGCGGTGTTGTCAGGAGGTGAGATGAAATGCAGACTGGGGAAATGTCTAGCTAAACATTAGCGGTGTCGTGAGCAGCCTAAGCTAGCTAGCTAGCCGACCCAGTTCTAACTAGCCAACCCAGTTCTAGCTAGCCGACCCAGTTCTAGCTAGCCGACCCAGTTCTAGCTAGCCGACCCAGTTCTAGCTAGCCGACCCAGTTCTAGCTAGCCAACCCAGTTCCTGTGCTGCTGTCATTTAGTGTAAAAGACCGAGAAACCGAAGGTGGTGAGGTGACAGTCCGTTGTCACAGAGGTTAACCTAACTGATAGGGATGTATTTTCGTCAGACTGTCCGCTGGCTGATGTTACATGAAGAGGATGTGCAGCTATTCTGATCAAAACATGTTCTGTCTTTAAATTGGCCACATTCTGTCTGTGTTAATTATTAAATTAAATATTTACTGTAATGCCAGATTAACTGTATTTGGCTGTAATCTGGGTTGTAACCTTCACACATCCTTAATGTCAGGTGTTTATTGTGAGTGAGTATTGATGCTCTATTAATTTTGAGGCTGAAATGGCTGGTTGATTGTCGATTAATTGTTTAAATCATTTTTAGAATGTGAGAAGTTGCTTGCATATTATTGTAAGTAGGGCTGGGCGATATAGAAAGAATCAAATATCACGATATTCCTGACCAAATACCCTTATGTCGATATTGCGTAAATACTGTATGGTTGACTTTTGGTGCTTTACCAAAATGTTATTTAAACAATGAGCTTTTTGATAAATAATCACCAGAAATGATTTAATAACTTGGTGGGTAAAGGTAAATAATAGAAGAGCTAGTACAGCTAGTCTGGTAAGTTCAGAAAATGACATCACTTTACTGTGATGCAGCTGGTAAAACCAGAAAAAGACAACACTTCTGCCATATTACGATATCTAGTCTCACATCGCAATATCGATATAACATCGATATATTGTCCAGTCCTAATTGTAAGTGAAATATATTTGGGTTTTGGTTGGACAGAATGTGACATTTGAAGATGTCACCTTGGGCTCTGGGACATTGTGATTGCCATGTTTCCTATATTTTCTGCATATACTAGATTAAACCTTTTGAAAAAAAGTTGTGTGTAAATGTGTCAAGAGTTTTGGATGTCCCTCGCAGAGGCACACATAAATGTGCTGTTTTGATTTATTAGAGGATTCCACTGATGTTGGAGAAGAAGACAGCTTTCTAGGTCAGACCTCTGGGAATGATGCTGCCCCCTCTACATTCAACTACTTCTCCAGCCCCGTAACCAGCAGTGACCCGTTTGCAGCCATCGGCCAGTCGCCATGCCCACCCCCCGCCCTGTCAGCAGCACCGACAACAACAGGCCCGGTTTCTTTTCCCAGCAGTGTCAGCATGGCTTCACCACCCCATCCGGGCTCACAAATGAACCCTGCTCCTCCAGCGTTTGCCAGTGCGGTTTACCAAAGCCCTATGGGGCGCCACACTCCTCCCCCCACCACAATGACCCCGCCACCTCCTCAGATGCAGCCACAGAGTCATAACCCGTACCGACACACCCCCACCAGCAGCAGAGCAAATCCGTATATTCCAGCTCCAGAGGTGCTGGCACAAACACACACACCTCAGCAGAATCCATACTCTTTCAGCTCTCCGCCGCAGACATTCCCGCTGTCAGGAGGACCCACATTCACAAAGGTAGATATAAGCTAATCGGTGACTGCATCGGTTAGGTTTGTCAGGTTCTTGATTAACTCCGTAAGTTAATGAACATACTGTTATGAGCACCAGGTCCATTCCCCAAAAGCCATCATCATAATTAATAAGGAAGTTATAATCAAGGTATTTTTTATTTTTCTTCTTTCTTCAGCCTCCTCCCACACAGATTCAAGCACCTCCACCTACAGCCACCACTGTTGGAGGAGTGATAGTTCCTGCTGGTCCCATGATGCCATACAACTACAATGTCTATGAGGCTGTTCAGCCACACTGGTTCTACTGCAAGCAAGTGGAATCAAAGAGTGTCTGGCTCCCTTTCAGTATCATTGACTCCCTCCAGCTAGAGGAGATATATAACTCAGGTGTGATGACACACTGCGCATGTTAATTTGTGAATGTTTCTCTCCAGAGAAATCCGAACATCTTTCACCCCGGCAGTCTTGGTGCTCTCACGGCCCAATTAAACTGTGATCTGTTCTAACGTCTTTGTGGGCTTTTTGTTCTTCCAGTTCAACCAGACCCAGAAAATGTGATCATACGGACAGATGGAGGGCGTTACGACGTGCAGCTCTATGATCGCATGCGGACTGCAGTGTACTGGGAGGAGGAGCCTACAGAGGTCCGGCGCTGCACTTGGTTCTACAAAGGGGATACGGATAGTCGCTTTATTCCATACTCTGAGGAGTTTAGCGACAAGCTGGAGGTTTGTCTCTCTGCTTTGTTTGATCAGAAACAGGTGTTGATAAAAAGTGCCACATCTTTTTTGTTACATTGCTACTTCCAGTCAAACGTACTATTCATCCATATCTAGTTTCATCAAATAGTGTGCAATTTTTGTATTGTAAGTCACTGTGTACATGTTTACAGTATGTCTTTAACTTCAGGCAGAATATAAGAAAGCCGTGTCTACCAACCAGTGGCACCGTAGACTTGAGTTCCCATCAGGAGAGACCATTGTCATGCACAATCCAAAGGTAAACCCTTGTCTGATTAGTGTTGAGTGTTGGTCTTGTGATGATTAATCCTGTTAGTTTTTAGATTTGATGAGTTCTGTTTGCACCCGTAGGTGATTGTGCAGTTTCAGGCCTCCTCCATGCCGGATGAGTGGGGCACAACTTCGGACGGGCAGACGAGGCCCAGAGTGGTGAAGAGAGGCATTGATGATGACCATGATGAAGTGCCAGATGGTAGTCAAGTTCCTCTGTACCAAAGTTAATTTAATCGACGTGTATGCTCTTATGGGAAGAAAACATAAAACTCAATTTGTTCTATGTCATTTAGACCCCTTATGTAAATGGCAATAAACTATTAGCTCATTGATCCAAAGAGGAAGCTTTTCTAAAAGTATTCTTAGAAAAATAGATTGTCAGCACACTACAAAGTGAGATGAGGCATTTCAAAAGACATTAGAGGAAATGACAGCCATCAATCAGTTTTATGAAGGACAGTTAAATCTGATTTAGCTGTCAGATGCATTTCAAAATCTGGTTGTAAATGTAATGCAGCCTAACTGAATGTAGCACAGTTCAGATTATAGGTGCATGTTAAGATGTGAACAGGACAATAATATACTTAGTACATCAGCAAGTAAAGTGAAATTCAACATTTCCATCCTGTGCCTCTTTTCCAGGTGAGCTCCCACAGGTGGACCATCTGGTGTTCATGGTACATGGAATCGGTCCTGTGTGTGACCTGAGGTTTAGGAGCATGGTTGAGTGCGGTGAGTACCAAAAAACAAAATCAAGCCGTTTGCCGTGATGACGGTATTTATGAAATGAACTGTATAAATCCTTGTGCTTTCAGTGGACGACTTCCGCAGTGTGTCACTGAAGCTGCTGCACAGTCACTTTAAGAAATCGCTGGATGAGCAAACCATCAGCAGAGTGGAGTTCCTCCCTGTCCAGTGGCACACGGCTCTGCATGGAGATGCCACAGGGGTGGACAGGTGAGGAGAGGCAGGTTGACCCTGACTGTGGAAGTCAACATTGCAAATACATTTCTATCACTAATGTGGCAATGGCAGTGTATCCATGGAGGCATCCAAAGTCAGTTATCCAATAATTGTACAGAAGAAAGTCATTTCATGGAAAGACTGGACTAGAGCTCAAGCGATACATTGGCGGGCAGATATTATTGGCCGATATTAGGCATTTCCCGATCTATCGGTATCGGCATTTCCATTGGCCTATATATATATATATATATATATATATATATATATATATATATAAAAAATATTCATTCATCAGAATCATTTATAATTACAAATAGATTATTATGACAAATGAATATTTAATGAATAAACTGACTGTTTATTTAACTGTCAACCATGTTATGAGTGTTAATGTTGCATAGTTTGTCCACCAGAGGGCGCTCTACAATGTCCCTGTTGGCAACACCATTCTGTTTGTTTTGTAAAGTGTTTCTGGATTTTTTTTTTTTTTTTTTTTTATATCGGCCAATATATTGGATTTTTAAATAACCAAAGATTCGTATCGTATCGGCCTTAAAAGTCCAGGCTCTAGACTGGACTGATTATGTTTAATTTTTGTTAGAGTCAACAAATGCTATAAAACAACCCAAACAAAACAAAAACCCAACAATGCATGTGTATGTCTCTCAATACACTGACTTTTCTACCCTCTGTCTGTGGCACTCAGCCCCAATTGTATTTATTTCTATCAAACATGTAAATCTCTTAATACAGGCCACAAATCTATAGTTTCAGTTTTTTAAAACAATCAGTAATTTTCTATACACAGCTGGCCTCTGTAGTTTTTTGCCAACACTGCTCAAACAAAAGAAAGCGTGTGTGTATTTGCCAGAGACTATTTTCAGCTGCGGATTAATATCTGGTGTTCTTGTGTCTCAGTGGATGTGGTTTGACTCAATATAAGACATAAGTGTGTGTTCGAAGGAACATGGCACCCAGAGCAACAGTGGCTCAGTAATAAGTGTTAATAGTTTTTGAACAAGACTTTGCCTACACAAAGAATCTGAACAATAAGAAAAACAGAATATCACCTGAGAGACTTTTTATTTGGATTTTTTTTTTGTGCCTAATTTCTAATTTCTCTTTGTAGGAGGATCAAGAAGATTACGTTGCCCAGTACTGGACGTTTACGTCACTTTACAAATGAGACTTTGTTAGATGTGCTTTTCTACAACAGTCCCACTTACTGCCAGACCATCATGGACACAGTTGCCAACGAGATTAACAGACTTTATGCCCTGTTCATGACGCGGAACCCAGACTACAGAGGAGGCACATCGGTGGCCGGACACAGCTTAGGTAAGAAACCGTCGGATAGCTTCTGCACCACTGGCCTTGTTCTTTTCTTCTGTTGTAAACCAGGATTGTGTCTCTTCGTTGTACTTGCAGGTTCCCTGATTCTCTTCGACCTGTTGTCAAATCAGAAGAATGGCTCTCCTGCACCGGCCATGCCAATCACACCCACTGCTAATGGACACACCAAACAGGTCATACACCAGTTAATTGAACATATATAGCAACATGTCCATCTGTTATCCTGCTAAAACACAGAAGGTGATGCATGTAATAATTGATCATAAATGTTTTTAGTTCTGGTTCATGACATACTGATGTGCATAATGGATTATTTTTGAAATAATGTTGCAGTACATAAATTGTAAATTGGGCCTCTCACATCAGGTGGCAGGGAACACACCGGGAGAAAATGCTGTCCCCCCTCCAGCTGTGGAAGAGGAGCCGAAAGAAGATGGGGAGGAGTTTGAAGATCTTTCTGCCATGCTGGAACATCTGGGCTTGTCTGAGTACAAGAGTACCTTTGATGAGGAGAAGATTGACATAGAATCTTTTGTAAGAATAAAAGCCTCCTTTGCGTGTTATAATGTCAAAAGTGTTGCCTTTCCTGGGGAGGTTATCGTCTACAAAAGGGTATGTAAAGGATGAGAAATGGATGAGGTCAAAGCTTTAGTGCGTAACATTTTTGATATAAATGAACATCTGTTACATTCCATCCATTGCTTTACAAAACACTATGTATTTCTCAGCATGGCTCAGTATAGAACATGGTGTCATCCAGCAACTTTTGTGTGCAAAACCTCGAGTGAAGATAACGATTACGAAATTACGGAAGGCTGTAACAGCGGTGTTGTCATTAATCAGAATTCCACATGGCGGCAACAGAAACTACGCACCATAGCTTTAAGGTCATTTTTACAAGATGGTGGTGGCTGTTTGACGATGTCCCTTTCCTTCTCTGCTCTTTCAGCTCATGTGCACTATCGAGGACCTGAAAGAGATGGGAATCCCTCTGGGTCCCCGGAAAAAAATCAGCAAGTTCGTCAAAGAGCGAGTGAATAAGCAGGTACGTTAGTCTCCTGAGCCCCTGTGAGACTTTGCAAATCAGTGGTGATGCTCAAGACACTCTTTGTGTCCCCGTCTTGGATTCCTGTGCGCAGGCTGCACGGCAAGCTGCTCAACAGGCCGCCCAGGAGAAGAAAGCCGAGGTCTGTCAGGTTGAAGCGCCCCCCCCACCCGCAGCAGCTGCAGCTCCTCCTGATCCCTCTGTGAAGAAGCTCCCAGTGGGCAACTCCGTCTCCATCCACGTCGACTACAATTACTTTGAAGTCGGCACTGGACAGGTAAATGGGACTTGGAAACACAATGGGGGGACAATGTTAAAGCTGGTGCTGAATAATGACGTTGTTAATGCTGCAGGTGTCAGTGGTCTACCACGCTCTGGACTTTGAGCCGATGAACTTCTTTGCATTGGGTTCTCCGATTGGCATGTTCCTGACGGTCCGAGGACTGGAAAAGATCGACGAGACGTACCAGCTGCCCACGTGCAAGCGATTCTTTAATATTTACCATCCGGTATGCAGCTCTTCCAAACCTGTATATATCCTGAAGGAATTACTGCAAATTATTCAGTTATTTGCCTACTGGAGTTGTAGCACACTTTTAATGTTTTCAATTGCAAGTCTGTACATATTATTAGTGTGCTAATGCATCCGCTATAATTCCTAAAATGAGTCTTTTTCACATTAATGCTACATATTGTCACAGCAACATTGTACATTGTACACTATGTGAGGGTGGCAGTAGCGGAGTCGGGGTGGGAATCAGAGGGTGGCCGGTTCAAGTCACCATACAGACCAAAGTATGGAGTGTGGACTGGTTGCTGGAGAGGTGCCAGTTCACCTCCTGGGCACTGCCAAGGTGCTCTTGAGCAAGGCACTCAACCCCTCATCGCTCAGGGTGATGGTCCAGCACTGGCAACCCCCCCCACTCTGACATCTCCCCATTAATGCATGTATGTGTATACATGCATTAATGTGTGTGTGTGTGTGTGTATTTCAGGTCTGTGTGTAGTATGTAATAACAATAGAGTGTAAATTGTCATTTCCCCATAGGGGATCAATAAAGATGAAGAATTATTAAATTCTAAATGACTTGCCCACACATTAGTATAAAAATAGAAACCAAGAGGCTAAATGTATAATCAAAATGTGTCACTCTATGTATTACTATCTGATGGCTTCATTAATGACTCACTTTCTTCCAGTTGGACCCAGTGGCATACAGGATTGAGCCCATGATAATACCAGACATGGACTTTAAGCCTGTCCTGATCCCACATCACAAAGGGAGGAAGAGGCTTCATCTCGGTACGACACTCACTAATTATTTTCTCGTACATTTCTGTTGGTGTTTTACTGCTGCTACAAGCCACCTGGAGTACATGATAAGTCCTGACACAGTTACATGTCCGAACAGAGTTGAGTACGGTTCAGGCTTCTCTGCCCCCGTATGGGTGGAGTGCCACAATTTGTGTTGTGGGGGGAAAAAAAAAGAAAGTCTCTATTCTTACATTAAACGTGCAACAGATTGGACAGTAATTTTCTCTTGCTTTTGCAGAAAAGTGTGAGCTTAAGATCAAAATGTTAACTAATATTAACTAAGAGGATGATGTGGGCAATTGGTCTTGTTTTTTTTTAATTTAAAGACAAATAGACGCCTATGAATTGGTCAGTTAATAGGCGTCTATTTGTCTTTGTAATTGAAATGCCAATATGTCTAATTAAAAACAATGTTCATCAATGATGTGAAGTGTTTTCGTGCAGATTGATTAGCGGATGTCTTTGTGTCGCAGAGCTGAAGGAGAGTCTTACTAGGATGGGGTCTGACCTGAAGCACGGGTTCATCAGCTCCCTAAGGAGCGCCTGGCAGACGCTCAACGATTTCGCTCGCGCTCACACCTCGTCTGCCCTGCTTCAGGCCGAGCTGGCCATGGTAGCCAATCAGATCGAAGAACAGGAGAAGCAGGAGCACGAGCACGAGGGTGAGTCTCTCTTATTTTTGACTCCTCAGTCAAGTTGGTCCTCTATTGTGAGGCGATTCTAACTCCATTCTGGTTCCTCACAGAGCATAAGATCCCAGAGAGCCCTGAGCCACCAAAAGAGGAGGAGCCTCAGGTGAAGGTCGGGATGCTGAACGGAGGAAATCGCATCGACTACGTCCTGCAGGAGAAGCCCATCGAGAGTTTCAACGAGTATCTGTTTGCCCTCCAGAGTCATCTCTGCTACTGGTACAGAGACCTCCATTTCACCCAGGCTTTTTACCCACTGCACGTTCACGTTAACTATAAAACTTGCAATTGCAACAAGAGCTTACACAATTAGTCGACTAATCAATTAGTCGTTCAATAGAAAATTAATCTTTATTTTAATACTTAAAATACTTTAAAACTTATGGTTCCAGCTTCCATTTCTCTCAACACTGAGTGGGGTATTTTTCTCGGCGAGCGTTTGACATGTCACAGTAGGAAAACACAGGTTGGAATAATCGAATTATGAAATTCTATTTATCTGCACTGTAACGTTTACTATCGTATTTTGTCTTATTCTATTTTAACTTGTTTCATTTTCTATTCTCTTTATTGACTTTTTATATGTTTCTAGAAGTTTTATGTAAACTGCTTTGAGGCTAAAATGTGCTGAATAAATGAACTTGCCGTGTCGCATGTGCTTCGGTTTCAGGGTCCTGGTACTGTAACGCTGGCTCTCTGTTGCATACATGACTTAATCAGACACTTGAGTGGTACAGAGCAATTGTTTGTGTTTTCCCTTTTTTTTTTTTTTTTCTTCCAACTATGCCAGCAAGGTAGGCAATCTCTGTATTGTGTGTTATTTGTACTATACTATCTGTTGCACAACAAATTGCCCCATTGGGGACAATAAAGTAACTTGAAATATATGCAGAGGCCTGTGCCAGGGCCCTGAAACTGAAGCAGCTAAATAGAATTCAGCCATCGTAGCCTGGGTTATTTATACTTGTACTTTTGCTGCTGGGACATGTCCTCCAGGCCTGTAGCTCCAACACTGGGAGTGAGCTGTTGAAGATGTAGACAAACCCTTTCTATTAACCCTTCTCTTGTTTTGTAGGCAGTCTGAAGACACAGCTCTGCTTATTCTGAAGGAGATTTACAGGACCATGGGGATCCATCCAGAACATCTAGCACATTGATAAATGAAGTACTGGAGATGAAAAGAAGTCTGAAACTTTCCCATTTGGTTTATTTTACGTCAGTTTTTGTGAATTTTGATTTCTCTTTTTCTATTCATGTAGTTTATTGTATACAGATGAATAATACGATTGTATTATGCCATTGGTCTTAAATTAAGAACCATACAAATGAGCTGGTAGATTCAAAGACACTTGACATGTTTGATATAACATTTTTATAGTATAAATTATATAAGTTTACTCCATGTATAATCAAATCCAATTGAACAGCAGAAATGACTTGGACTTAGCAGCAGTTAATGCAGCCTTCTGTAAGTTTTATTTAATAGCCAACGTTTCAAAATAAATCATTTCCTTGGATGGGTTCTTTCTGTTAGAATGTAACATTTCTCTGGCAGGGTGAGGACACTGTAAGACTATCTACAAAAAGCTGTAATATTAGCAAAGACATTGATTAAAAAGGATTACAGGATGAGGTGCAAGAACAACCTGTTTCGTTTTGACAGTACTGGAACATCACGCCTCTGACCTCTGGGACTGAACAGCATCCTCTCATTATGAGACGGAATACAATTTCTAAAAACGTTTCATGTCACGTTTAGCATGTAGGCACAAAAGCATTCAACTCACAAGTGTAAAACAAAGAAATATTAGAAAAATATGTACAAGTGTGGGCTGTAACATTCAAATTCAGTCCAGTATTGGGAATCATAATGTGAGTCATTCTCACTGGGCATAAATGACAAATCTTAATAATGTAATACAATGGTTTTAGACAATAGCACTGGTCCACATAGACCTAATATAGCACTGCATGCTCCTGGCTCTTAACTATTTAACATGCTTCTGTTAAACTGATCACTTGGAAGCCGTCATCAGGAAAGGAAGATAGTGACCAATTGTCACGTAAAACACAAAAAAGTTCCCTTTTTAAACCAGTCTGTAACAACCGATAAATATAATACTAACAGAACATCTCCACACAGACGCACAACTGCCAATATACTTTTAAAGCAAAGATTGTAAATTGCTTTGATCCTCAACTGGCAGAAGGCTGGGAATCAGTAGAAATGTCTTGGTTTCTGTGCGGTCAACTTGCATTTTCTAACCTCTATTTTAACAAAGTGCACCTTATATTGCCTTTCGTCGACAGTAAATAAATAGTTGGGCTTGTAAGCTTTTAGTAATTGCTTTCTTTTTGTTAAAACGCGCCTCTACACAATTACAGCTGCTTGTATTTGATCTGGTTTGATATTTTTTTGGGATGCAGAGAATCACACGGCTATGGTCACTCTGAGCAGTGGAATGTAGTTGAGCAGAAGGTATAAGTGGAGAATAAACGGGTTGCTCAGGTCAGGGGCTGTGTGTTTGAAGCCGGTAGGATGGCTGTTTTCCAAATAACGGCACGCTTACTGAATTAATTCCAATACTTAACATACGATGTCGACCTAAATCCAAGAGATATTACAGGTTAGTTGTCCTTCCGCAGGTTAAATATTACCAATGGGATTGTTTATCTATGTTTGATGCAGCTGTTGTACCATGTTGTGACGGTTCACATTGATCAATGTCCGTTTTTGTACATTCATTTGTCTACAGCTGTGCAGTGAAATGCAGAAGGATCCATGTAAACGTGTCTTTTACTGTAGTGCGATAATAAGTCAGCACCTTGCGCCCTAACGTTGGAATGGTGATGGGTATGTAGAGGCTTGCTCAGTCCTCTGTTTTGCTCTGAGTCTTGAAGGCCTGCTTGCGTAGGTGAGCCTCGATCTCGTCACGGAAGACCAGCATGCCCAGGTGAGAGTGGGAGGCCTCGTTCATGGCTTTGGACTGGATGCACATGCGGTACTGCTCTGGCGTCAGCTCGTCTGCACACTGCTTCTCGTGCCACAGGTGGAAGAGACCGGACACCGGCGTCCGGATCACTATCACTTCGCTCCTCAGATACTTCCTGTACAAGTGGACGTCTTCCACGCCCCAGCCTTTGACTTCAAGATCGAACCCACCTGGGAGGAATAACATCCATTTGCAAGTTGTTGGTCAACGCTGTTTGAGTACATTAAATATGAAATCACGTGAAGTGATTGGCTTACCGATATTTAGGAAGTCAGAACGATACTGACACGTCATTCCAAAGCCAAAATCTCTCCAGAATCCAGCGTCTTTTTTATGAATCTATACAAAAAGACATTTATTACAATAAACAAGGGAAGCCCCCCGTATTCATTAAACTAAAAAGGACTTATGTAAATTCTTTTTCTACTCAAAAATGGGTTTTTCCTATTTTTCCCCCCTTCTCTTGAATGTTTGAGCGTCACTGTGCAAAGCTGTGACACTAGAAGCATCTGCAGGAGGAACGTTTCTCTGTGTTCAACTTTAATCAGAGTCCAAGATGTGAACGCACAAGAGGATTTTGTGACATCACAACTAGTTTGGAAGCCAATCACGGTTCAGTATGCAACTTACACAAGTGTGATGTGGAAATTTTAACTTCCAGTGCACATGTGGTGCGAATGGACTTTCATTACGGTAGGAAACATATTGCATCCAGTAGTTAAACTATTGCTATGAACCGCGTTTGCATATTCAGATATTCTAGATTTTTCCGTTTGGGTAAGAAGTAGATACAGTTTTAAGAACTTAAAAAGAAAAGGTAGTTGACCTTCTTTTGTGGACAATCCATATTACGTGCAAATTATCATTCAAAGCAGACTTTGTGGAGGGGATCTTTAAATGATGCAAACTTCAATCATCTTTCTACAAATACTCTTTAGAGATTAATGGGAAGTCCTTACCAGTTGCAGTTCAGTAGGTGGAGCCAGCTCCAAATTTCCATAGACTATGGCAGGATTGTACAGACTGAACACCACTGGATAGAAGACTTTCTTATCTATAAAAAAACAAAGACTCAAGTTTGACTTATATGGTATATTTAGTGACAGTCTAACTGCAAGAGCTCAAAAAGACAAATTACAAAATGAATCTGAGCAAGAATACGTAAACCTACTGGGAGCCGCGTGGAGACGACAGGTGTTAAGGAACTCGAGGGTGAAATGGATGTCAACGTCACAAAAAAACATTAAGACGTCGCCTTTCTTCCAGGCATGGGCTCCGATGTCCAGACCCCGACCTCGGGAAAACTCCTCGTCCACTGGGATCAGAGTGTAATTGGAGAAGCTCTCCTCACTGAAAACAACAAATGTGGTAGATTTCAATTTCCACAACACATTAGTAACCGGAAACTAACACAAGCATATCAAAAACTATTTCTCAGTCAAAAGGACAAACCTTGACATTTTTTCCAAAGAGGACTTCACCTCCTGTAGGCCTTCCGGCCCAAAATACACCACCGTGAGATGTATTTGTCTGTCCTGCTGTATGCACACCTCCCTAAAAACATAGGATTTTTTAAAATATTAATTACAAGAACAGGTTGCATTTTATTGCACAACAATGATTAAAACAAGACAGGGACTGTTTTCATTCTCACCTGAAATTGTGTAAGAACTGTGAGAAGGTTTCTATTCTGCCCGCCAGCGGCACAATGATGTTAATAATCATTGCTGATGTTTCTACAGATGTGCTCCTGACTTTCATTAAGGGACCAAAAGGTCTGAAGAGTGTGACATGGCGGAAGCTGCTGGAATCCTCTTTGGCGAAGAAGAGCTCGTAAAGCGTCCCTTTGTCTCGCTCGGTCCTGTACAGTCCTGTGAAATATGAAAAGCAATGCTATACTGAGAAAACATGTCAGTTCCACTGATCATTGGTCAGCCTGCGGTTGGGTAGTGTAGATCTTACCTTCTGTAAAGTGACCCTCTGTGTAGGTTTGTCTCTGCATCGGCATGTCTTCCTCCACACCGTCCTCCTCATCAGGGTTGTTGATGATGTCCAGCGCAGCCTCCACGACCTCCACCAGCTCATCCCTGCGGTCTTTGCGGACAGGTTTCTCCTCTGGGTGCCGCGTCAGCCCCATCTCCAGCTGGTATACCTTGGACGAGGTGAAACTCTCAAAGGGCACCAGGGCGTACTCGCTGGGGAGGCGTGCCCCCGTGTTGACCTCAGCCTTGTCGATCTGAGAGTGCAAGTACTCCAGCAGATCTCCCGGCTCTTGGTCTTTAGTCTCAGCCAGGCCCTGCACCCCAGGGAGCTCCTTCTTGTCCTGCAGGACCTTTAGCTTCTCACCCATTTCCTGCAGCTCCTGCTTGAGCTGGGCAATCTGGCGTTTGAGACTGGCGGCGCGGTTTAGGTGGCGCTCCTCCTGTTCCTGCAGCAGGGCCTGGTAGTACTCCTTCCCATAGCTCTCCCCTGCTGGGCCGGGCAGCGCCAGGCTGACGTCTGCTGGAGGCGTGCACTCCAGCAGGTACGCAAACAGCAGCAGCACCAGCAGCAGGAACAAGCCCAGGAAGAGCCAGCGAACCCGGCCCTGGAGCGTCAACCCCCGCCTGGGCATTACACTCACATACAAGCTATAGCTGGCAAGTCTGCATTCCCTTTCCCCTCTGATCACATTACCTACAATGTGCTCCTGCACATCGTCTTAGAAGTTTGGAAGGGCCATTTTACTGGGAAGGTCCTGATTCCTGGCTCCAACCTATTAGTATCTTATTACATTTGTTCTGTGTAAATCCATGAGATAATCACCTAGGTAAAAAAAAATCACAGAAATGAAACAATACGACATCAGATCTTACTTACTATACAGGGAGTCACTTGTAAAGACTTTTGAATAAACAGTCCAGATAATAACACGTGACAATACAACAATGTAGTACCATTCAAGCAAGCTTAGAAATGAACCAACCTGCCAGTAACAATGTCATTCAGGCAATGAATAAAACATTTTCTCCGTAACAACGTCTTCAATGTGTCCCTGAATGTCAGGGACAGGAGGAATTAGCTACACCTGGAGAGCTAGTACACGGTTTAGCTCTCAGTTAACAACAACAGCACAGAGGAAATCTGGTGGGCGAGCTCAACAGCAAGCTACTTAACAGACTTCCGGTTAAATGTCTTCCTTTTCAAAATAAGAGCATGACACGCTCTCTGCAGAACAGCTATATAAAATCAACTGGAGATGCCAAGAGGCAACTTGTGGAATATAAAGATCTAACATGAATACAAAATATATAAAACACCCTAAGCACTCAAGGTTTTTTTCCCCCAATGTGTGACTTATATGCTAAAGGAATCTCACACAAGGCCAGCCACTTCTTCAGTCCTCAGTATCTAGCCTTGTGGATTCTTTGCACCTCATCTTGTCCAACACATACCACCCTCAATTGTTTCTTGAAGGTCACACAGTCAAACTTACAACTCCAGCAGTCAGCACGCAAAGTCATGCTGTTTTTCTATCTGGACACTTGTGGCCTTCACCTGGCCTCACAGGTGTAAATTAGGCTCAAGACGGCTATAATGAAACCAGCAGGGATCTGAGTCCAAAGGGCTGGCGCTGGAAACCACTGCACTAATATTTGAGAAGAAAAAAAACCCTTCTTTGCACTACTTTTGTGTCCACAAATGCAAGTGTAGTAATTGTATTATATTGGTCATTTGTGTTAAACGTAGTCATAACTTAGCGTATGCATTCTTGAGTTATGGCCAAAAGCGGGTTTTGTGAAGGCACAGTGAGTTTGACTTTTGACCTCTTAAATCTAACAGTACATCATTGAGTCCAAGTGCACATTTGTGCCAATTTAAAAAAAAATCTCCCAAGAAGTTCCAGAGATAACGCATTCACAAAAATGGGAGGAACAGACAACCCGATGACATGCTGTCACCACAGAGGCATACGAATATTCACAGAGGGGCCATTCTGCATTCAGCCTAAAGGTTTCAACCAGTCAAAAAAGAAGAACCAATATCAAAAAACTCCCAAAAAGATATGTGCCCCAAAGTACAGTCATGCTTCCAGAGACAGACACTAGAGTGTTGAGTTCAATAATGAGAGAAACAAAGCACATGGAAGTGCACGTACATACTGAACTCCTTCTGGAGGATTTCTGCATTATGTCAATGACATAACAATCTATCAGTCTAGCCACATACCAGAATGCTGTGAAGGTGGCGAAGACGCAGCATCTCTCTTCTGTCATAGCTAGCAGTTGCCATGAACCTAGACTGTTATTAAATACTATTGACTCAGTCATAAATCCATGCTCCTCTGCTCCGAAAGATGTGTTATTTTATTGAGAAAGTAGCATATATATTAGGAAGATCACCAGTGCTAATTTTAAGGTGTTTTTACCTGCTTCTCCTACACACTCAGCTGTGTTTGAGGAATTTAAGCCCGTTTCTTTGACGTTACTTAGTGAGGTTGTACAAAATATGAAACCCACACACTGTCCCTTAGACATTGTCCCCGCCAAAATGGTGAAGGAGGTTTTTAATACCATTGGGGCGAGTCTTCTTACTCTTTTTAATTCCTGTCTTACTTTAGGTTCTGTCCCAGCTGCCTTTAAACACTCTGTGGTCAGGCCCCTACTTAAGAAGCCTAATCTTGACCCTACAGTGCTGTCCAATTTTAGACCAGTCTCTCATCTGCCTTTTCTTTCAAAGGTTTTAGAAAAAATTGTTTTTATACAGTTCCAAGTCTTTTTACAACTGAACTGTGTTTTTGAAAAATTTCAATCTGGTTTTAGATCACGTCACAGCACTGAGTCTGCACTGTTGAGGGTACATAATGATATTGCCCTATCTGTAGATGCCGGGAATCCTACTGTTTTACCTCATAGCGGCGTTTGATACAATGGACCATGCAGTCCTCCTCTCACGCCTTGAGAATTGTGTAGGCATCAGAGGTTCGGCACTGAAATTGTTCAGCTCCTATCTGTCAAATAGGAGCTTTTCTGTTATGATTGGGGACCTCTCCTCGTCAGTTGCTCCTCTCTCTTGTGGGGTACCACAAGGATCCATCCTTGGCCCTATTCTCTTTTCTTTATATTTGCTGCCTTTAGGGGCGTTTATAGGGAAGCACAACCTGTCATTTCATTGCTACGCAGATGATTTGCAAATCTATTTGCCTATGAAAGCTAATGACAGTGTTGCACTAAACTCCCTGCTAAGCTGTATTGCTGATATTAAGTTGTGGCTTTCAGACAATTTTCTTAATTTGAATGATAATAAAACAGAGTGTATTATTTTCAGTACTCCAGGCATGCAGAATGGCCCAGCTGTGAGTTTGGGAGTTCTGGCCTCTTGCACAAGATCTGTTGTCAAAAACTTGGGGGTTACTTTTGACTGCAGCATGATATTTGATAAGCAGATCAGTAACGTTGTTAAAATTAGTTTTTTCCAGCTTCGCCTGCTGGCTAAAGTTAAGCCCTTTCTGAACAGGCACGACTTAGAAAAGGCTATTCATGCTTTTATCAGTTCAAGGTTGGACTACTGTAATGCCCTTTATGTTGGTCTGACTCAGACGTCCATCTCACGTCTTCAACTTGTTCAAAATGCTGCTGCTCACTTTTTAACAAATACACCTAGACGTGCTCACATCACTCCCGTTCTCTACACCCTGCATTGGCCCCCGGTGCGTTTTAGAATAGATTTTAAGATTTTATTGTTTGTTTTTAAAGCTTTAAATGGTCTCGCCCCAGAGTATTTGTCTGAAATTTTAACTGTGCGGGAACCCAACCGGTCATTGCGGTCTTCAACTCAGTTGGTTTTAGAAGTCCCAAGGTCCAAGTATTAACGGTGGGGGGATCAGGCTTTTGCTTAAAGCCAAACAGATCACTGGTAAGATCTGCTCAATCAACATAGACCATGGTTTGTATGTAACACCCTTTCATGAAAAGAAAACATTCACATGAAACTCCTGCTATTAATTATTTAATAGTCAATCATTTACAGACTATGCCCAAAATGTACAGTTGTGCACATACGTTTTACATACCCATGCTAAAGTTGACTGAAAAGAGGATTGAAAAAAAAAAAATCATCTTTTGGAAATTGATATAACTACCTTAATTAAAAAAATTAGGAAAATCCAACCTTCAAGGACACCAATTTTCTTTGTGAATGAATAAGGTATCATAGATGAATAAATGTTCTTCCTGAAAATACAGCGGGCATAAGTATAGACACCCCTATGATAAATTCCCGTAGAGGCAGGCAGATTTTTATTATTAAAGGCCAGTTATTTCATGGGTCCAAGGATACTATGCATCCTGATAAAGTTCCCTTGGCCTTTGGAATTAAACTAGCCCCCCACCCCCCATCATCACATAGCCTTCACCATACATAGAGACTGGCATGGTGTTACTTCAGTTAACTTAATAGCTAGTTTGATTTGCATTGAGAGATGATCTCATGGAAATTACCCCATGCCAATCTCTAGGTATGGTGAAGGGTATGTGATGATGGGGGGTTAGTTTAATTCCAAAGGCCAAGGGAACTTTATCAGGATGCATATTATCCTGGATCCATAAAATAACTGGCCTTTAATAACAAAAATCTGCCTGCCTTTATGGCAATTTACCTTAGGGGTGTGTATACTTAGGCCCCCTATGTTTTAAGGAAGAACATTTAATTAGTTTTATTTATAAAAGGTTGGATTTTCCTCTTTTTTTTAAATTAAGGCATTACGATTAATTTCCAAATTAATTAAATTAATTATTCCTCTTTTTAATCAACTGTAGCATGGGTGTGTAAACTTGTTCTAGCCACTGTAAGTTGTGTTGTAGCTACAGTCAGCACACTGCTCTATTAAAGTGTTGTCCAAATTCCAGCACCTTCTGTCCCTCGGTAAATTGTAATACCAAACACAGTGTACACTTACTTTGAAAATCAAAACCGGATATTGACACTGTTCTGTTGCTAGCTTAGAGGCGTTAAGAGCTCCCCATTCACTACGCGTTCGTGTTATTTTCTTTTAACCTGTTAGAGAGCCTGCTAAGCAGTAAAAATAGTTTAAAAACAACTACTCACCTAATTCCGTCTTTGTCCATTCCTCCTGTGCTTACAGCCGTGGGTCTAGTGTAAACCCAGCCGCGGCAGGCAGTCGGTGTTGCAAAATGCCACGGAGCAAAGAGAAAAAGAGTATGTCACAGTCTACTTCCGGTCAACAACTAACCAATGGGAACTTTGCTAACGAGTGTCGTCATCAACCACGCTCAAGTCCCTTGTTCATAATAATACCGTTTTTCTTATTAGTAAAACGTTATTGTTATAGTTATTTATAAATGCTAAAGAATTGTCTTTTTATGCCACGTTTTTATTAACGCAGTGTGAACATAACAAAATATGCATATGTAATATGGATGTAAAATATGTATTATTTAATGGATTTCTTGTTCCTGTTTTGCATTTCTCTCTCCTAACTGGTAAAACAAACCTCTTATCTATGATAATGTATCTTCTGTCAAGTCTGAATTGAATTAACACTGAAGTGGGCTCTAACTGGAGACAGATCACTTGTTTAATGTTCAAACATGAGATCTGTTATCATGCATAAAGTCAACCAGGAAATGTTCCCATGATGTTCTATATTTAGTCATGTTTCATTTCCTTTATTAACTTACATTAAGGGTGGCAGGAGTCTGGAGCCTTTCCTTGCACAAATTATGCCGAAATCGATGAGACACCATGGACAGGTCAACAGTCTGCTATTGTTTGTCTTTTCTGATATATAATGATATAGTGATAGAGTGTTTCAGTCCCATTTGAGTCAACCAGCTAATTCAGAGATGAAGGAAGGGGTGACATGTATAATATTTTATGGTATATATTTAAATCTTATAAGAACCCTACATCCTAGATCAAATATATCATCCTGTGCCTACATAAGACATTGTTATTCAAAACTTCTTCTTTCTATCTTAAGTTTTACGGTATGGTAAATCCATAGACTGTATGGTTAGAACCAGTAAAGTGAACAGGCTTTTGAATGTTATGCTGAAATAACACTAAAACACAAATCTCCAAAAAACTAAAACCTTTTTTAGCTTTTCAAAATAAACATTTGATTATTGCCAAAACAGAGCGGAGCTGAGGCTCAGTGGCAATTTAAAAAACAAAGGCCCACACCTGCATCATTCTGACACATTGAACATATTTACACATTACACGGCTTCCCAAATATTTAATAATGATTTAGGCCAAATCATGTCTGGAGGTTAACTTGAGACTAAACCTTGTATTGTAATGTTATAAATATCTCTCTCTCCGTATATATTGAACATTATAAATGAAAATGATAATTTAAATAATCAGTAAACCGAAGCGCACTATCTTTTTTTTAAAGACATAGACATTCTGCACATTTTTAACGTTTATTAATAATTGGAACGGAATCAAATAATAACATAACAAAGATAACACTCATTAGTTTACATAATCATACATTTTCCACAAAGATTGCCATTACAGTGAATCAAAAAGTGAACTGTAGTCTGACACGGGACATGGTCACAATCTACGTTAAGTCTCAAGTCCTTACACTGGAGTAGCACTCACTAGTTGATATCGTTCATGTAAAAAACTGAAACGGGAAAAAAAAGCAAGAAAACTGTTCACTGGTCATGTCTGTGTTACTTTTCTTTGGCAAGAACAGCGTTGAAACATCTTGTGGGAGAATCACAAAAATGGGTCTTTGACATTTTGAGGAGCACAACCCTCTAAAGTAGAAACTTTACATTTTCAGAACAAGTTCAGCATCTCTGCTTTTGTCCACTCAATCCCAGCTGTCTACAGCAGGTGATGGTAAAGACGTCCCCTTTAATTCCTGGGCTGGAACAAGATCTTCACAGTTGCACATTAATAATTAGAGGCTATTGTGGAAGCGGCACAGGCACTTAAAAGACATCGACACTGGCATACAATCTGGTACAATAGTCATGCAGTGATATAACTTGGCCAACATGACCGATGAGGTAATAATTAACATACTGAAGAGCTGAATGAAGCATGGTCAACAATGATCCTGCCGCTCTCACAGCAAAAAGACCCCAGTTTTTAAACGCTGAATACCCGTGCAACAGAAATAAAAGGGAACCAACTTTAGCATCAGATTGTATATGTACAGTCTTATAGAAATATACACATCTACCAATTAGTCATCTTTTCTACAATGTTGGTTTGTCTTTAGCTATCAAGCTTGTCCACAGCTTTTGCGGGTGAAGGCAAAGCCATCCAGTTTGCATAAACACTATCATTGGCATATCTTGTAAAGACTGGATTAGTGGCATCATGTCTGTTGAGCGGTACCGGGCTCTTCTCAGGCCAGTTCGGGTATGACATGCCTAAAAATGAGAACATATCATTTTTCTGCACTCAGTGAAAGATAAACAGCGTGCAGACAGTATGGCTTTCAAATCCAACTCTGTAGTGCCTGTCTCTGATTTGACTCTCAGAGTGGCTTTGTATATGTTATATAAAGTGAAATGTCATATAATTTGTTATTTATTAAGTTGTTTTTGTGTGTGTTAAAGCTATAATGTTACTCATGCCCCTATATGTGACCTATGGCTGCCTTCCCGTAATTGAAATGCACATGGACAACAAGTAACTAGGCTGTGTTCTTTACTTTTAATTAAACAACACCTGAGAGTTACGTTCAAAAGCCTTACTGTTTCTCTGTTCAGCATTGTGAAATTATCATAGATCAATTGCTAATATACATGAGAAAGTCAGCAAATGTAAGACAATCTGGAATTTTTAAAAAACACAGTGAGTGATTGATTGATTCAGCAAGGACCTGTTTCAAATGTTACACACTGTGTCTTCCCAATGCAAACAAATAATGAAATGATGACAATGAAAATGTGATGGAGTGGAAAAAAGTGGACTATCTACAAATGAAATGCAGACAAAGCACGAATATGAGCAGTGCCATTTAAATTAGGATGAAGTGTATATTCAATATTTACAAATGTAGCATTTTTTGGTCAGCATTCATGTACATTAGAAGCAGGTCCTAGTAAAACAACAAAAGTCAAGACACAAGATCTTTTTTTCACTGAGCCTCTCATTTACAATGAAATGGGAGATATGTCAGCGTTGATCAGCAGAAAGGCATGCCTAGATCACAGTCACGCACACTTGACTACGGAAAAAGCCAATCACAACTTGCCAAAAAAGAGAGCTTGTGTTGTGTGTCCTGTTTCTAAAATCTAGTAAATGCATGGGAGATTCTACCATAGAGCTTGTTTTCAATCCATGTGGAGGGGAGGGTTCGAGGGAGAGGGGCGTTATTACAGTCCACTAGTGGTGTGTCCTCTTCAGAGAGGGCGTCGTCGTACAGCAGGGCGTCGGCAGGCGTGGACGCTGCCAGGTCCAGGTAATCCTGACGGGAGCAGATGAAGGTGTGATTAGGCTGATTACTGAGGCGAGGAGTCACAGCACGCTAAAGGCTGAGTGTGCTAATGCTAAAGGTCACACACACACATGCAGGGCTTTGAAGTCTACTGACAAAATAAAAGGGACATGTATTCAAAATACATTCTACTCATTACATCATCAAGTGACATGTCCACTACCTCTTTTGATATCAGGGGAAAAAACTAGCCTGCTGTAGATTTGGATGTCTGCATTCCCTTGTCCTTAAATGCTCTACATTTCAATCACTTCAACAGCAGGAGCCTGACTGGTCTTCTCTGTGATTATGCAGGCCAAGGCCACATTTTAGGATTGCTCTTCAAACACTAATTATGGTAGCTCAAGCATTTGGGAAGAGTGAAAGATCATACAGTGAAGCAGCAGTACACAGCATGTGTGTATATGACTATAAACAGCAACCCAACAACACATGATTTCCATCAAAAATGATATACTCTTTATTTTGGACCAGCGGCAAAATCCAAATGGATTCGAAAGCTAATAACTAACTTCTGACTGCCAAAGTTTTGTCAAAAAATGCGCCAGTAATGTATGGAAAGAAGCTGATTAATAGCTTCCCACCACTTCTTTCCTGTGGAAGAATATGAATAACTTATTATAATGTATTGAATAGGTTCCCCATACCCGACTTTTCACCATCATCTTTTCCAGTTCTTTGCTGATGTCTGAGAATGTCTGCCTCTTGTCCGGTTCTTGTTTCCAGCACCGAAGCATGAGGTTATACCTGCAGAGGAAAAAGGGTTTTACAGTGGTTGAGACTATGTGTTATTTAATCCTTTAAACTCCCCTTCACCACATTAAGACATCATTTCCCATGACTGTCTTAATGTGGTGAAGGAGAGTTATTGAGGTGCTGTAGAGTAGCAGGGTGGCGCTCACATTTCCTCCGAGCAGTTCTCTGGTCTCTCCATCCTGTAGCCCGTCTTCAGCAGGTTAAAGAGGCGTTCAGGAGCGATACCTGGGTATGGATTTCCTCCCAGTGTCACTATCTCCCACAACAGCACACCGAAGGACCAGCTGAAAGAAAACACAGGAGAACATTTCAATGGCTAGAGAATGGAATCATTTGCGTAATTGTTTAAAGGAATAGTTCAACATTTTGGGAAATACCCATATTTGCTTTATTGCCAAGAGTTGGATGAGAAGATTAACACCACATATGTCAATCTTTTCATCCGACTCTGGGTAGATAAAGCGACAACATGACTAACTACTTCCTTTAAATGATTGTACTCACACGTCACTTTGTGTTGTGTAAATGTGATCAAACAAGGACTCTATTGCCATCCATTTAACAGGTATGCGGCCCTGGAAAATAGACAAAGACCTTATTAGTTTGTTGTATTTTTATTTAAAAGATTGTCAACACATTGAAAATGAGCACTTCTCTTTACCTTGCTCCTCTTAACATATGAGTCTTCTTCATACACGTCTCTGGAGAGGCCGAAGTCGGAGATCTTCATCTTTCGTCCTTCGGCCACGAGGACATTTCGTGCTGCAAGGTCCCTGTGAACAAGCTGTCGGACCAAAATGCCTTTCAGCGCTCACACAACCAAACAGCATTTCAACTGCTTACAGTACACACAATTAAAGTGGCTTTAGCTCTCCCACTTTAACTCTAATTTAAGCCACACATTCATTTTTTAATTTTTAACAGACACTCAAACTCCTTTTAATGCTTGAACTTAATCGTCAAACCCTTTCAGCAGTTTCTTTCAAGTGATTTTAACTTCCCTTCAG
The DNA here is from genome assembly GCF_008692095.1 of Etheostoma spectabile. Classification (NCBI taxonomy): domain Eukaryota; kingdom Metazoa; phylum Chordata; class Actinopteri; order Perciformes; family Percidae; genus Etheostoma; species Etheostoma spectabile. The sequence goes on along the minus strand of NW_022604642.1, from coordinate 146,712 downwards.
TATTTACACTTAAATTGACCTTTCAACCTTCTTCGGCCCTTGTACTCTAACTAAAACTGGTGGTTTTCCAGTTTGTCATATACCTTCATTTCAGCCAGGTATTGCATGCCTCTGGAGATCTGCCATGCAAAAGAGATCAGGTCACCCATGGTCAGCGCCCTGTCGTCTGGGTTCTCCAGGTAGCTGGAGTTTCTGTTGCTGTCCCTGCTCATGTAGCTGGGGCCAACTTTCCGACTCTCGCGAAGGAAGTTGCGGAGCGAACCATACTTGGCATACTCCACGATCAGATACAGTGGACCTATTCAGAGGAAAGCAGCACTTAAGAGTCCATGTGCAACACACATGCCCTGAGAGAGGAGAGCAGGAGACGAGGTCTTACCGTCCTGGCTGCACGCTCCATACATCTTTATGACATGCGGATGGTTGACTTGCTTCAGTAAAGTGAATTCTGACAGCAGGTCACGCAGCTCACTATGGGAGGCGTTTTCTGTCAGGGAGGAAAAGAAGGGATTGTAATGATCAAACCATTCATCTCTTCAGACATTCACTTCTCATATATCACCATTAATTCCTTGTCTGGTCTCTAGCTGGCTTGTCTTACCTTTAAGCATTTTCACAGCCACAGTGGTGTAACCAGCTTTTCCTTTCAGCCGGAATGCTGTTGCCTTGACAACTTTCCCAAACTCTCCCTCTCCCAAAGTCTTGCCGAGTACAAGGTTTTTACGAGGAAACTCCCACTTAGGATCCTCCTGTTGATAAAAACACATGAATACTTAGAAAATTCTTAACCGGTTCGACGTAGTTTACGAAAGACATGTATGTCATAGGCAGAAAGACGCAGCTTACAGGTATTTTAAAGGTCTCGGTCTCGATGGATTCCTGCGAGCCGCGGCGTAAGTTGTTAGCAGGGAAGCTAATGGGGTAAGCCTGAGCCGGCCGGCGGAAGGTCATCTCAGCAGAGGCGATTGGGGGTTTAGGCGAGTTCTTGTGGTACCGGTGGATGAAGAAGGAGGACAGGAGGATGGAGACGATGAAGGAGAGGAGCAGAGCCGTGGCAATGATGGTCTTGCACATGTCGTCACATATCGCCTCTGTTGGAGAGTACGTGATTCTGTCATTTGTCAAGAAAGTACATGCAGCAATCCATTCCTTGTTCATTTTTTAGATGAAGTGAATAAGGACCTCTCGGAGACAGTATTTCACTTTAATATTGACAGTTTTGTGTGATTTATGACAACTCACCCTCAATATCTTCCTTCTCACAGAAGCATCTCTCAGAGTAGCAGTAGCAGGTTCCATAGCCAGCCTGGATCCCGTTCCTCAAGCCTCGTTCATGACCTCCCGTAACAGTTTCCTCTGCACAGGCAAATAAACAGTCAGAATGCTCTTATTTACAGATTCCGAATTGCTTTATATCTTTAAATGTGTGCCTGCGTGTCTTACTTGTACAGTCTTGTGGACATATTGATGTATCTTTGCTTTCAACTGCATCGCAAAAGCTATCTGGACATGTCCGCAGGTCAGGGGAGCAGGTTGAGTAATTTTCAGATATTCCTGGAACGTAAACACAAAAGATAAGAAGAAACTTAAGAGGAAAAAATGTGGCTAGCACGGCTTGATGTTAGAGTGAATTTTAGTCTTTCAAAAAAAGGTAGCAGCTGAAAGAACACTGTGGTGGCCCTCTTTAGCCATCATACAGTGTTTATCAAAATTAAGACCACATTTTCCATGATTCTCACAGGACAGGATGTTACTGGAAACGATACACAGGCTGGTTCCATTACCACCACTGAGGAAAACATGTTCTCAGTGAAGACCATCACATTTGGTTCTCAGGTCTGGACTATATGGACATGATTCAATGATGTTAAATGTTTATTATAAGTGTACCTTTCTCAGAGCCTTGCCTCCACTGGCATCTCCCTGTTGTGGCTCCGAGGCCTCGGACAGACTCACAGTCTCCTCGTCGTCTGTTTTCTGCACAGGACAGGAACTGCTGGCTCTCCTGACTGGCCTTGTTTGCTATGTACAAGTGCCAAAAAACACACACAATAAAATATCTTTAAAAGACATGTGGGAGAAGGGAAAACTGTCGACAAGAGTCTGCACATGTGTGCCTGCGGTGGTGTTGAATTAGTTAGTGAACACAAAACCTGTGTCCTAAACAGCAGCAAGTCATCACTGTATCTAGGGAAAATCGAGCTAATGACAATCTTCTTCCAAACATGAGCATGTAGTGTGCACCGTAGATTAAAAATAAGCACAGACTACAATTAGGATGTGAAGATTAAACCCTTTCTTTTTAAAACCTCATGATATGTAAAGTGGACCCTGACTGTTCCAGTCTCACCTTCCCCATCTAGTATGATGTGGAGCTGTGTGCTGGCCTCCAGCTGTGAGTTCTCCTCCTGGGCAACAACAAGGTACTGCAGGTCCTGGCACTCGGGCCTGCGCAGCGCCTCCGAGTCGTTCACAAAGAGCAGTCCCCACATCTCGTCCGGGGCCTGGGTGATGCCTACGGCTGCATAGCACGACTGCACATCAGCAGACACGTTCTTATCTGGCACGTCGAGCCGGTATGTGACCCTGAAGCCATCGAACTGCTGGCAGTTTTCCACACAGACTCTGCCCACCTGAGGTGAATGGGACAAAAGATTTAAAAGACAGTAAGTAATTTATGTAGAAGGTTGGTATAAATTATGTAAACACATTTATGGGTCGCTTTATTACAGACATACTGATAATTCTCTTTTTTTTATTGAGCCAGCAGGTGGCAGCCCTCTCAGTGTGTTTAACACTTAAAGTGGCTATGATGTCTTTATGGTGAATAGAATTAACATTGTATAATATTTCAGATTAAATGTTATTGGGGGAATTAAAGCATTTTGCACTTCTGGCCACTTCAGTGACATCAAGACAGGTTCTGGGCTGTAGCTTATTTCTGTACTCTACAGAAATTATTAACATGCTTGGAGGTTTTTACCCTCGGGTCACTTCCCAGCACAATTTTATTTAGCATCTGTCAGCACTAAGGCTTTGTTTGAGCTTCTCAGGTGACATCTTTCTCATCTTCAAACATGTTGATGGGATGCCTACAGCTGGGAGTTACTAACAACTTAAAAACATATCGACCTGTGACAGCAAAAAACAAAGAGTCATCGATTTGTATAGTGGGCAATCATGAGTACCTGAGCGTAAACAGAAGCTCTGCGTGTCAATGTGTACATATGCGTGATGTTGGCGAAGCGGATGTGGACGGGTAAGATTGTGACGTTGAAGTGCAGCAACACTGTTCCCTCTAGACCGGGGTAGGTGGTGTCATTGACCAGGTAGTCCAGCTGCAGAGTGCGATTCTCAGTCACATACAGGTTCTTCTTCAGGACGAGCTCTTAAATCAAGGGGGAAATGTAGATTCAAAATGACGTGTGATGTTCATTAAAGCAGATGATTTGTACTAGCCCCCAGGTTACTTACGGTAGTCGTGGACGGTCTCTCGGATTCCTCCAAGAGCAGCTTTCTTTTCACTGAAGGTGCCTTTTATGTCAAATGTTTCCTTTATCCATGGGTCATTACTGAGCAAGGTCCCCACGTACTTATTGTGACTCTGGTCTATGGGGTAGATGGGGGTTAAATCCCTGTCAAAGACGAACAAAGCCCCAAACGAGCCACCCTGGGGGGGAAAAAAAGGAGACATTTGTAAATAAGATCAAATCGTCCAACGCTGTCTATAAAACCATATCAAAACTGATCACATCTGTGTCTCATCAGTCTTCTCACCTTTGTCCTATTGAAGCTGATGATAATATCTGCTGTGTCTGTTCCATTCACGTAGGGCGCGTTATCGTCCTCATCGTTGACATAAACATCCAGTGAAGTTTCCACCTTGGTGATCAGGGATTCTGTTCGGACTGTGCAAACCAGCAGGAGTCGGTAGCATTCGCTCTCCTCGCGGTCCAACGGAGCCGTCACCACCAGCTCTGTGGTGTTTCCATTTACAGCAAATGGTGCTGGGGTATCTGCAGGCAAGATTTGCAACCAAAAGCAGGTGTGTATGTGTCCCAGATGGTATAGGCGAGATTTAAAGCAAGACTTTTCATTTTTGTCAAACAGTTCCCGCTGTGGCTTCAGGTAACAGTAATGGAATGATAACATTTAGCTATGGGCTATGGACAGAACCCCCTGTATTTAATTAAGCAATGGTGCCTTTTATTACTTATGATTTTAACTTTTCATTTGTAAGAGGAATGATGTGTCATTTCCTCTTGCAAATGTTACCAAGTCTCTCTTTAATGTGGCTAACCTGATTGCACATTGTAAGAGATGGTGTAGTTGGGGCAGACGTTGAGTCTGGTGAGACGTCGGAGCTGCCGTAGGGCCCCTGGGAACCTGTTCTCCATGATGTGGGGGTTGGAGGTGTCTCTGTGCGGGAAGCATAGTTCCTTCATGTCCGTCTGAGCACACTGAGGCATCGTGGCGTTGACAAAGTCCAGTGTGAGCCGAGGGTAGTTTCTGACGCACTGGGACTTCTTGGTGAAGTTGGGTAACACGATGGCATGCAGGAACAACTTCTTCACCGACCACGAGTGTTGATCTGATTAGACGCACAACCAAAACAAAAACAAGCAGCGTTTTAATCTCAGTGCTCTTTTTGATGACTAAGCCTTTTTTTTGCCTCTATGCAATTACATTATCATCTTGAAGGTAGAGACCTGCACACACAGCCAAAGCCGTATTAGTATGCAAAGAGCATAAATGTCAAGAGCCTAATTTACTCTCATATATCTCACCTGGCACTGAGAAGAGAATATACACTAACATTAAAAGGCTTGCATGCAACTCACACAGCAAGGCGAAGTCACTCTCCTCCAGGGTTTTGTTCAGAGACAGTATTCCTGTATTGACGTCCATGTTGAACCAGGAGCTGTAGGCTGGGCGTCTGATAGAGCTTGTCCAGCACAGGTAGAAATGCGGCCGCTCAGAGTCGCTGTCCAGCATGGCGTGGACCTGGAGGACCGGCGTCCCTGCCTGCTGCCCTACATACACCGTCTCAATGTACTCATTCTGAGGGAAGTACAGTCCTGTTGCTCCTGCAAAAAGAAAACATAAGCAGATGTTAAAAAACAGGCAGCAATAAATCACAAGGGGATTTGGGCGCCCAGATATAGATATATACAGAAGTTTTCTCCTCAACGCAGCGGGCCAGGTGTGCAGGCCCTTTGTTCCATGTCATTCCCCTTCTCTCTCCCCTTTCGTGTCTTCATCTGTCCTGTCAAAAATAAAGGCCAAAATGCCCCAAAAATAATCTAAAAAACATAAAACTAAAAAAATCACAGGGGGATTATATTCCCTTCAGGGAAAGCACTGTAATAACTGAAAATTAGGCCTGACAGTACTGCTGAGACCTCTTATTACAGAGCAGATATCAGACATCTCTTTCTGGATATTTAACTGTAGGAACAATACCCACTGACAATGCTTTCTTGGCCAATGAATGGAAATGAACACATACATTGACTATGACAGGTTCAGTTTTTTTTCCTCCACTCTTATGTCTTTCATCTCTCCCGTTAGCGGAAATTGAAAGGAGGGCTCAAATGACACTTATGCAGCTCTTTTAATAAATTCCTCCTACGGTCAATAACATGTGGTTTCCGATTCTCCTTCTGTTCACCTTGAGATGTTTAATTACAAGGGATAACGCGATATGGAGGAGAAATGAATCATTACCTGCCAGAGGGGAGTGTGGGGTGTGTGCATGTGTGTGGAGGAAATCCATAAAGAGCTAAAGCAGGCTGTGTGTTTTACAGGAACATGGACATGTGAGTGTTCCTTCTGTAATTATATCCCTGTTGTGTTCCTATTTGACAACGGTAGGCGACCATTTAGGGAACGCACTAATGTCATTAGCAGACAGCGAAACTGGATTTTCTATTTCTGTTGGCGCAGTTCAGGCCTCGGCTCTGGTTTCAGACATTGATTTAATTTTGCGGGGGTTGGATGACAGGAGGCCGAGCTGATGGATAAAATGTGGCCGTCCTTCCTGAAGGATGGAGATACACTCATTCACTTATTAAAAGTGTTCCTGAGACCAATACAAAAGAGCAGGCCACTTGTTTTTTAATCCTACTGGGATGATGGATTTAAAAAAACTCTTGAGGGCTTATTTAGCATATCATTCTTATATATATATATATATATATATATATATATATATATATATATATATATATATGTATATATCCGATAGATGCCACTAAAATGTTGCTGCTATCAAAAAAAGAATCCCAACTGCTCGCTACACATTTATTTTCATATGGATTTGTTATTTTTGTGTGTGAAAGACTTAACTACAATGACAAAACGGAACATCATTACATATTTTAAACACTATACTCAAAAACACAATTTAGAAGCAAAAATGATTGGCAAGGCTTAACAAAAAACATGAAAACATTGATACAACAAAATGTAATAATAAGAAAGATCATTTACATTCTTTCATAAACAGCAGGCACTGGAATAGGTCATTCATCCATTTTATGCCTCATTAACTATTATTTCTGAGGGATACTATTTTGGACTCATCAGCAAAGTATGTGGTGTTTACCCACAAGAAAAAGGTTAATTCAAATGTTTGCTTCCTGAGTTGCATATAACAGGATATCATTTACAGTAAATTTGGAGTGTTATCAAGCGGTAGATTTCAAACCAGACCAAATGATCATAAACAGATGATCTAAAGTTCCTTCTTAAGTGAAACATTTATTCAGTGACGCACGTTCAATATTACTGATACATCTTTGCCTGATGAATGGCCAATTTGGGCTCAAAACATCATACTTTTTCTAACATAATAAAATAGCACAGTGTTGCAAAACCTTGGGAGGCAGAAACAAAATGGTTCAACATGGATGGATAAACCCAAGATAGCACACTGTAAATAAATACAAATGTAAATGTAACTCTCAGCAGCTTATGCACTCTGAATTTTCTGCAGGTAACTTCTGTTATAATATATAAGAGTTCCAAAAGCAAAATAACAGTTTTAGGATGGTTTTATGTAAGAAACTGTAGAAAGAAAAAAAGATCATGCAATCTGCTCTGTACTTCAAATGGCCTATAGAGGGAGCCATTAACTCACTGACACAGGCCCTACGAGAACTGCAGCTTAATTAGAATCAAAATACATTATTAGACTAATGCTTGTATTAATTTGCTAATCTGCTAGGATCTTGGATTCATTTGTATCTTTAACACTAACTAGGAAAATACTTCCTACAGCCCTTATATAAATACAGACAATTAATTGAATTACCAATATCTTACACATGACACTGTCATGAATCAAGCAGAGCAGATGACAACAGTTCTACAAATACAACTAGAGGGTCCAACGTGTTAACCAGTGGGAGCTGAACGCATGTATGAATGCTGGCCTTGGCTCAAAGCCATGGTGCCTGGACCCCATGCAACACAATTTGCTTATATCATTCAAAATTCAATTTCTTTCCAGGACTGAAGCCAACAGAAAGCCAGCAGTTTATATCAAAACTAATTAATTGAATGGATCAAGCAGGCCTCGCTTAGCAAATGGCATCTTTGGTCTGTGAAGCCGAAAGCATGACTCATTACCTCCCCTAAATGATGCACAAGAATGACGGATATACAGATAGTTATGACATTTCACCTCTGGTCACTATGACTTTCAAAATAAAAGATACAATGCAGGTTTTATTTTAATTCTCATTGACAACTCTTATTTCCATATTTGGACATATACAGGGACAATAAGCTGTTTTTTGAACAGCCTTGACCTCCCATAATTCAAAGTGGGTAAACATTAGCATCATAAGCAGACCTTTTACAACCTTCAAACACCTATAAAACTGACGCTAAGCTGCCATATACAGTGTCATTTCTTCAAAAGCCGGAGTAAGTAATTTTGCAAACAAAGCCAGTGTTTGAACAGGAGGACTCTTGTAGCAATCCGTGTTTACAATAGATATCAAGTACTGCTGAGTGGATCCTGAAATAGAATCCGGACGTCGTTTGTTTGGTGAAAAACAACAACAATAGAAAAGCTTTTCACTCGTCTATGCACGTATGCCTTTGATGATGGCCGTTTCCTTAAGTTGATTAGGACCTGTGTCACTTCTGTCTCACATTTTAACTGTGGAAGGACAAAAAGGACACAAGCTCATCACAAAATCTGAAACCATGTGCTCAGTCAGCCACGGACCACAGCGCGTCTAGGACTGGTCAGAGCGGACTGGGTGGGACGCCCTCTCCGTCGTCCCAGACAAAGACAGGAACTCAATTAGCTCAATGCGTGCTTCGGCTGATAGATTTACCAGCTATGAGCTCATGTGGTAGAGTAACCCACAAGCTGCCTCTTCCTCAGTGAATGTCCCCACCTAGACGTCCTCACTGAGCATCTTTGTCATCAGCATTGCAGATCTGGAAAACGGTATGAATCTGCACAATTAATTAATATTTTATTGAAATTGCAATATGGACTAGTGCAATATCCAATATTTGTGAAAGGCAAACAATGTGTTAAACCACTCTGAATTAAATATTGTGGTCCTGCAGAGACGTCCCATCCTAAAGACTAAAGAAAGAAATCTTTGTTTGGTATAGATTCTCGCAAAAAATCCCACAATAATCATTTACTATTTTTCATTGAGAATAATTACACAAAAAAAGATAATTCCCTCCAATATCGTAAATCATATTGCAATCGAAACATCAGTCAGAATAATTGCAGTTAGATGTTTTCCTCGTGCAGCCCTAATTTATTCCCTCACTACTGTTGTCCGTAGACTGGAGCTCCTGCGGTGAGAGCTCAGCCTGGTGCCCTTTCTCTTCCCAATGTCAACGAGCGTTGCATCTGTCCCTGCTAACGACCCATTGGAAAGGCCGTGTATCTAGCAGCAGACCAATCAATAACTGTACTAATCAACAGTGATGCTGATTGTTTTCCACTGATGAGACAGACGGGGAGAAACGCTGATGGCTACATGTGTGCAATCATCTCCTCGGCACATAATATGGACCCACTTGTTTAGCTGCATGGCCACAGGAATATTACATCTGCTGCACGGGTTTCATTTCACAGCCTCAATAAAGTCCATCAATATCCACAATTTCAAATAATCCATCACCTGTTACAAAGTAGCTTTAGCATTCAGCATTAAGGAGCATTCACCCAGTTGTATTACGGTGACATAAATCCAACAAATATCACAATCACTCTGATGACTATCACTGTTTCCAAAGATGTAACAGTTCCCTTAAAAAATTGAAAGCTTAAAAGCTGTGCATTGAGCTATAATTCCACTTATGACACTATTATTCATCATAATGTTTGGAAATATCTAGTTTCCTGTGTCACTATGCTACACGTGGTTGCTTCGTCACATCACTCTGGATCCAGAAACTGGATTTAATATAGTCCTGATTGTGATGCTTTTGATCTCATAAACAATAAGGCGTAATAAGGAAAGAAAGTAATTTCCTGTTATGATGACACATTCATCAAACTTTTCATCAGAGATATTTGATCCCAATTTGGAGGATGTAGTCGGGCTTCAGGTAGATTACTCAGTTTACCGTGATGCATACCGTAACATAATAATCAATTAGCCTACACCATAATGTAATCCAATTAGCCCTCAGAGAATACAAGAGCCGAGATCCAATGAACCATGTTCATCAGTCATCAAGAAATCTAATAGAGCATCTCCTCAGGGGTTAGCTGCAAGTACAAATTCAGTTTTAGAATTCCTGTGGGAGTGACAGTGGCATCAAATATTGAACACGTGGCACATCATAGAGCTCCAGACTGAGTTTTACACAGTAGTCATTAGACTGTTTTGATAAAAGATCTATATCCTCATCACAACGGTCAGATTCACTGACGTGTGCACAAAAGTAGGCAGACATAGCTGCCTGTAGCAAAATACAGTAAAGTCATTTTTATCTGCATAAATAGTTAATTGGTGCAGGTTTGAAGAAGGTTTCAGCTTACTAAATTGCTTTTCTTTAATCTTTCTATTTGCTGCTACTGAATGCATCTAGATAAAGAGAATCTGTCCAACCATTGCCAAGAGAAACAGACTTCACAACTGGAACAGAGGAAGAAAGAGTCTACAGTCATGCTAGCCGCTCTGTGAGGCTGTCCTCATGCACAGTTGTGCTTTGTGCGAAATGCTAACATAAGTAACAAGATGCTCGCATGCTCATGAGGACAATGCTCACCCTGCGATATTATTAAGCAGGTTTCATGTTTGCCATGTTCACCATCATAGCTTAGAGTGTTTGCTAATTAGCACTAAACAAAAAGTGCAGCTGTCATGGTACTGCCATTAGTTTTGCAGGTATTTGGTTACACAGTTTGATTGATTGATTGATCAATTGACTGATTCTGTGGATTATGAATGTCACTAGAATGTTTCATGTCAATCCACACAATAGTTGTTGACAGACACATCAATAGAGCAATGTTCCCTCAACCCTAACCCAACCCTTAAACAAGACGATCAGTATTACTGCAGCAATGAATACAAGGGGACATATCCAAAACGTAAAATACAACCCAGGGTGGGGGGTATGTGGGTATCCTTGAGGCACATAGGTAAAGGAAAGGAAAATTGGGCCTACTTTTGATGGGGGGATAATTTAATAGAAAAGAGAGAACAGTATCATGCAGTCCTTCAACTAAAAAAAACACTGCCGACATGACTATTACTTTTAGCGTCTGACTGCTTGTTACATTGTGTGTCACCACATCAGGTTCACAGTGAATCTGATGGATTACAGTATGGAAACAAAGGGAGGGACACTGCTTTATGGTGGAGAACGGAGGGCGCTTATCTTCCAGCACAAATGGAAGTAAAGCTCTCAGAATTTATGGCACTGGCAGGTGGTGGAAGGAGTGAAAGGGCGGTGGAAAAATAATTTCCAACATGTTTAACTACTTCAGTAAAGTGAAGGAGCACACAAATGGACACAGGGTGATGCCAGGGTGCAGCTGGAGGAGGAGTTGCATGCAGGAACATTCTCATTTTGAATAGCCTGGATAAACCGAAGTACATTTCCAGGATAAAGCTTCTCCCCACGCTTTCCACTCTCTGTGGGTTTTTGCTTACAAAATCCCTTCACAATAGAAACCAACAACAAACTTTGAGCTAGCAAGCTACACACTAAAAATGGCGAGTTTTGAAGTAAACAGGCCTGCTTGGTTCTTTCAGAGAATGATAGTAAAGGCATTTATTATCTAATCGGCACGTTTTGGGACCGATTGGTGGGGATTGCTATAGAAAAAGTACAAAAAGGCAACGCACTGGTAAGAGAAAATTACGTTTAACCTTGTCTCCAGCTTTAAATAGCCATGTTACTCCATTGTGTGAACAGTTAACTTTGTTGAATATTGTATGTGGCGTGTTTCCCTATGTGGATTTTTGCCCTTTCACACTACTCTATACTACTACTACTACTACATTACTACTATAGCATAAATTCACACACCATTGCAAGGTAATGTAAGTCAACGGAGGCCAAATAGCGTCGATACACAAACTAAAACATGAGTGTGCGTCTTGATAACACGCCAATAACAGCATACAAATTGGCATGTCATACATACACCATTTCATGAGAGCAGTCTGCCCTGAGACTATTTTGCAGAGCCACCGTTACTGCGTCTGGAGCTTAGCACTGCCCACAAGGATTGTGCTTGGTTTAAAGAAATGCAAACAACTCCAAACATGTAGCCAGACTTTACTCCACAGCGCTGTGGAGATAGGTCTGGCAATGCAAGACTGCATTTTGACAAGAAACAAGTTCCACACCTTTAAAGCAGCAACAACAAAAAAAGAACATTTACACAAATCAAATGGGCTGAGCTCGCTCTTTTGTTCCTTCATTGTTGTAAATGATGGGTCCAACACAGCGTGCGCCGCTAGGCAACTGTAAAATAACTTGTCAAGGCCCATGTGAAACGAGAGGACTAAATGCCCCGAGGGCGGAATTTCAATCAATGTCTCCTTGTCCTTTCACCACAGCAAATTAGATTCTATCCATGCATGAGAGGGAAGTGTGACCCTGATCTGACTAGAGGATCAGGCAGAGAGCTTTGACAGGTAGGAGCAGCATCCGTGCAGCAGCAGCAACAGTCCAGAGTTAGAGGTTGGGACTATGACTCTCAGCAATAGAAGTAACAATAAAGTGCGATGGTGTCCCTCCATCAGGCATATTTAAAAAAATAAAAAAATCAATAAATGAACATTGCCAAAAACATAATGGGATGATGCATTTTGCCAACATTTTGGTCATTAAAAATTGAATGCATTGGCAAAAGGAAGAGCTATTACTGAAATTCAAAATGCCAAACTTTGAAAGGCTGAAGTTGCTGCGTCACTGGAGGGATTATGCAAACGTTATTATTTGTTACTAATCTTTTTTGATTTGCCTCTAAAAAATATGAATCACTTTTTTTGGGGAAGCAGATTTTCATAGCATTCGTAGTTCATTGTCCTTTCAGGAAGGCGAGATGGGTGGAGGGAAGCTAAGGCCCGTTGTTGTATACCACCATTTTTACAAAAATCAATAAACTAAAGACCAAAAAATATAATACCTGTGCCAGTACCATAGACAAGTACGCAAATGATTTACACTGTTTACGCAATTCAATATCAAAGATCAACTCTGCAGCAAACAACTTGTATCATGATGTTTTCCAATTATCCTAAAAGAGACATACAGTAGTGACAGAAAAAATAGAAAATTGGCTAGATTTATAATGCAACCATAGGCAGCCCAAGACAGAAGCTTTACTAAATCATATAATGTAATGTAATAAGGAGCTTAATCAAATAGCAGCATGTATCAAATGAGATTTATTGGTCTGGTCCTTCTCAAAAGAAAATGGTGCTGATGAAAATGATCATTCTAAATGCAAGGAGAAGGAGGAACAGCTAAAGAGGCTGAAAAACATCCTGGATGGTGGGGTCATCACTGGAGATCAACGCTTGGTTAAGGTTTCAAAGGTCAAAGGGCAAAGCAGGACCACAGCTACAGTAGCAAGGTCACGGTGGAAGATAAACCAATCAATGCTTTTATGTCTGTGGTTCTTCTTGGAGAAGTGATGGATTACACAGATGTCTGTGCTAAGAGGATTTGGTTAATTTCAATAAAGGCTTTAATCAAGGTTAGGTACTATTGAGTCTTTTGAGTATTTTTTTTTTTTACCCTTGCAAAGTAACCAGGGTATCATTTCTTTAAACTAGTCTAAATCATGTGATCTCATTAGCCCGCCTCCAGTTAAAAAAAAAAATCAAAGTAATTTCCAAGAATGCACACCAAGCTTCCTTATGCTTCTTCATAACATCAAAAGTTCAAATCGAAGCCATGACTGACCAGATTTCAGTGCCTTGGATCTTCTCAAGCACGATTGCAAGAAAACATTTTTACATCCAAACTGGAACCAACTCCTCGATACCTAACTACAAAAGTAAAGCAATAGTGTGTGCCAGCCTTTAATCCACTCTAATTTCTCCTTATAATGCTTTACTCCTTCTACTTAATGCTACTCGGAAGTCTCTGGCGAGGCAGCCACATTAAAAATGCTGATTACTCTAATTGTGAGTGAGTGAAACTAATTGGGTTACCTGTAACCTGGAAAAGTGATGATGGGAATTACCAAACACTAACTATCATGTTTTCTACCACCTTCTAACAAATTAAATGTATGGTGAAGAAAATTCACATAAGAGGTTATGTGATACAAAAAGATGAGGACTGACACATTTCTAACACTGAGTTGGTGATGTAATAACTTATAAAGAAGTGTAGAGGAGAGTATGGTTATATTGTTAATGATGTCAACAATCAGAACATCCTCCAAAAGTTCAAAATCATCAGTTATATAGCAAAAATCAATCTGTGTCGTTTTGAGAGCAGTTAATGTCCCAAGAGCAATCTGAACGGTGTGTGCACTTATATAACAGGAGATATTTTCCTAAAGAAAACAAACAGCCAGTGTTTGCCTAGAGATAGGAGCAGCTGCTGCACACCTGCCTGCAGCTCGCTTCTTCTCCTCCCTGAACGAGTGCAGTCTTTTGTGGAAACAAACAGGCAGGTGAGGAGCGCCGCGCTTACACGGGGTGTAGATTTCAGCACCCATTTAATTACCATCACGTCCTTGGCATATGAAATCGAACTGGACCAACTGTGTTCATCTATAAATATCAGGCCTGCTTCAGTGACAATACATGCAGAACAAAGTAGAGCTGATATGTAAATGGAGGCAGTGGGTGATAGGAGCATCATATCTACTTTAAGTGTAAGGGGAGAATACATCTCTCAGCCCCTGAGCTACACTGTCTGTCACAATGAAAAATAAGCAGAGAGCATTACACATACTGTATACTGTACGTGTACTGAGGCACCTTAAAAATTTCATTAATCATTTTAACAACACTGCAGGAAAGTGCTCCCTTGGGCGATTACGTAGACCACTAGTTTAATAGTACTGTAAACTTGCTCACTTTCTCAGGCATGAAATGGCACTGAACCATTCGCATGGAAATTACCACCCTTTCCACATCTCAACTCCACTGTGATGATAATTGTACTGTTACACTCTACATCCCTGATGAAAAGCACTGATAGTAACCTCTGTTACGTCCAAAAACAAATTCAGGAATCCCACACTATGACCTATATTTGTCCAAGCATCACATTTGACATACTTGCCACACACTGAAATTTCCACACTCCTGAGCTATGAGAGGCACTTTAAATATAGACAACATGAGAGGACAGTGTTGGTACAGTTGGGCCGTGGGATTGTGAATGGGATTATAATATTATGATATATGGCTGTATTCATTTGGCTCTATGTTCCAATATGCCATACCATGCATAACAAAAAGCGTACAATGCAAGTATCACTTTCTGCAGCATGAAACATTGTCGGCATAGTGTTTGTGCCACATCAGATACTTCTTCAAAAAGCCTTAAAAACTCGCTCAGCTTCCAAAATGTTGCAACTTAGCACAGCAATTTAGCTTTAAACATGAGCAGCCAATTGTGTGTTAGCCAGTTGCCATCTAGACTTCAGGTCCACTGGCTCTGTTTGTACTGTAGCAGCTCAAAAATCCTCTCCTCTGTGTATTATCTTCTGATCTTTTAGGTTTGCAAGGAATTGTACAATTTGTGGATCTAAAATGCATCCCAAATCAAACATATTTTACTTCATATTGTGCTCAAACCACCATCTGACTGGCAGGAGAGCCAGAGATGAAGATGCTTTAAACAAAAACTGATGCTGTAAGATAAGCAGATAACGCCTGAAACAGGGCAGAGGACAAGAAAACACACTTTCAAATGTTCTTCTCTGGATTAACATTTGGACTAGGCTAGACTATTTAAAAAAATATATATTATTAAATTATTACTATTGTTATTTGTTTCTTATCTTTTTCCAAGTGAGCCACTTGGAAACGTTAGTTCAACAGTGAAACTGTTTCCAAGCCTAGCATGAGTCTAACAACTAAAGTGATGATGAAGCTTACCTTCTAACAGCAGCAGCAGCACGGCGATGTTTCCCCGACAGAAACCACAACTTGACCCCATATTCGCGAACCATAAGTGAAAGTTTCTGAATGAAAATGAGAATCAAAAAAAGTTCCTTTGAGCGACGAATTTAAAAAAGAAGAAGAAGAAGAAGAAGAAGAAGAAGAAGAAGAAAAAGCAAAGCGATAAAAGAAAACAAGGCGTTGTGTAAACCAGTGTGTCCTGTGTGCGCGCGGCTCCGGTCTGGGAGATGAAATCCTCAGTGTCCCATAGACGGGCTGCTATGTGCGGCCGGCTCCAGTGGCTGCTGCTGCTGGGCTGACTGGCTGGCTGACTGGCTGGCTGGCTGGCTGACTGGCTGACTGGCTGGCTGGCTGGCTGGCTGGCTGGCTGGCTGGCTGGCTGCTGACTGGGGGAGGAGGCTCACTGATTCACTGTCCCGCTGCTTCCGCAGCAGCACAGCATCTACAGGAAATTTAAGAGAATAATTTAACAGCAGGTCAGCCACCTCATTAACACTCTGCAGAGGAAAACAATTATCCACAATTATCAAATCATGTGCAATGGTGTATTAGAAAGGTACAGGCACTGCTTTTTAAAAAGGGTATCTGGTGTGTTTATTTTAATCACTACTGCATTACAACACTCTTCTAATCATCAATGGATGACTTGTATTTTGAAATAATCCTTATTTCACATCTAGCACCGATGACATTAAGATATTTCCTTCAGTGGATTCAGACAGCATCATCAGAGAACAGGGTTTCAGTCAGGGGTCCGGCATCCTGACTATGGGGAGTTAGCAGGGCTACATGATGAACCCTTTCACTGCTGAGCTGCAGGATCTAAACACCATATGGAGCAATAAGACTTTACAACTGACTAGCAGACATGCAAAGTCTATCTGCTGATAAGTGCCAGAACAAAATCAGCTGAGACCAGCTGTGTGACTCTGGTCAAACTCTGTGGGACCTTTTCCCCTCTCAGGTCTTGAGGGTATGTCCGGGGCTAAAGGCTGTCATTCAAGTGACTGGGTGGTGCGGAGAGCATCGCTGCAGCCTCGGGGCAGGACACCAGTCACTCACACAGCAAACACTCTCCAATCAATGTCTCTGCATGGAGCAAAAACACTGGAGCTCACTGGGCTGCAGAGGGGACAGCAGGGCTTAACAGGAGCTCCAGCAACAAACACTGCCATTATATTTGCACCTGCTGTCTTTGGTTTACTCAATTTTTCTAGATTATTTAACACCAAAATACTAGAAGAAAGCATATACGGTATATAAAGAGAAAAACAGCAGGAAGTAAAAGAAAGAATAGCTGTGGTCAGTTTATATTTGTCTGTATAATTCATTTTAATTATGCTGGCTTTGGACCTGATCTTATACTGAAAATACATGTTGAAATCCTAAACTAAGTCTTTTTCTTAGTCCTAACCACACAACACTGATGTAACTTCCACCCGTATACGTTCATATCTAAAACCCAGTATATATATATATATATATATATATATATATACAAGAAAAGGTCTGAAATGTATCCCCTTCTTCCAGATATCATGTTGTCTTTATTTGTGAAATTGATGTCAATAACTGAATAGATACTGTACTCACCAATGCTATATAGGAGGATGAATGTAATGCTGCACGCTGTATCAAGGGAGAGTGTGGGGATCAGTATGTGACATAAGAAGCTAAGCGGTCTGCATGAGAACATTGTATCTGGGATAAAGTTTCCATATGACAGACTATAGGTATCCTGAGACTTTGCTAATCAATAAAGACAAGGAAATGTTGTGGTTTGTAGTCACAGTATGTGGCACCACAATGCTAGCTTATGGGCTTTTTTTCTGCCAATATGTGTAGCAGAAATTTAATCTGAAACATGAGTAGAATTCTGGATTCATTACCCTTGCAGTCTAGACATTCTGATTTTGATCCTTTTGATCTTTATTAACAGTGTGATGTTTCCAATGGGCTTTGAGTTTGTTGTGCTGTCACAGTTCCTGTAAGTCACTCAGAATGAGTCAGCTAAATGCTGATATTTAAATACAACACATTATTATTGCATGCAAACACACAAAAGATATCTTTAGACCTCTGTGGTGAGTCTGTATTGATTTCATTTTCATCTCAAGAAGACGCAGCTATGCATTTCCATTGCTGGCACAGTAGTTTGGGAAAGCAATTATGGACTTGAATCCGGTTCAAGAAGGCAGATACAGGGACTCAAACAACAACTTCTGTTCTTAAGACAGTTACCAAAACCACTACATATTATTTTATTACAGCTTCTGAGCAGTGTGTAATCTGATTTTACTCTGGAGGAAGAGCATGGTGCAGTTTCATTTCATTAACTAGATGGTCCTTTCATGATGTACACACACCATCTGACCTGATGCTAAGGCCACACTGTTCAATGTCGTCATGTACACAACAAATAGCAGTAAATCACTCAACCCTATTGTCAACCATATGGAAATATTATAATCCAAATGTAAAATAAACCCTGTTTCAGTAAGTGAGTAGCTTATGTGTTAAATATGTAAAACATGTAACTGGCTCAGCCTATTTGAGGTGGTTCGTTGTTGTTCTTTGATGAATTGGATTAGTGTAATTTCCCTGATGTTCTAATACAATGAGTGCAAGAGGTGTCGGTCCCATTAATGACACTCCTTTGTGAGCTGTGCATCTTGACCCCAATTAAAGTACTGTCACTAGGACAGCAGATGGTACACACACGCACACGCACACGCACACACACACACATGCACGCACGCACGCACGCACGCACAAGTGGCCATGGCAACAGACTCATAATGGCTGGCCTGGTGTGTAGTGGAATCACTCGGCCTAATTTGTTAAGTACCACCTCAGTATATTTGATTTAATCAGTCTATTCAGTGCGCAAAACAAGTGGCATCAAATAAATCCTCAGCTGCCCCACACTGACAGTGGACCAGACAGCTTCTTCAGAAACTAGGTGGTCATTTCCAGGGGTTTCAGAGATGAACATTTTTATACTTTTTTTTTGCTGTGCTTAGATCTTAGCATCATTACAATTCATTCAAATGTACATGGATAGATTTTAGATCACTGAAAAGTAAACCAACAGATTAAGCCAAGAACAGTAGGCCAGTTTTTCCCCACAGATGTTATAATAATCTACATACCTAAGGGTTTGTTTTAAATTGAAAGCTAAGATAATGACATCTACAGAATGAAAAAGGCACATATGGTCATCTTGGTTTATATTTTGAGAAAGAATTTCTTCCTGTACAGCAGGTAAGCGATGAGCACCCAGAGTGCAGTTGCCCACAGGCTTTGGAAGAGCCACTCCCAGTGGCTCTCCTGGAAGCGCATCTCCCAGCTGAACGGGAAGTAGAAACCCAGGAGAGAGTGGCCAACATATACAAAGATGGAGTTCATCCCTGAGGAGGAGAGGAAAATAGATAAACACAAGTTGTTATTGAACAGGACTCCTCTGTTTTAAAACTAATTATTTATTTTTCCATTGGTCACGCTACTTGGCACTCACCACCTCCGCTGTAGAGATTTGGAAAACTTGGAAAACAAGTATATTTGGGAAAGCAGTGCAACATAATTTAAAATAAAGTTAAAGTTTACATTAATCATCTAAAATGGCGGTCTCTGAGTCTGACCAAGAGTAAACAAATAACTGAAAGAAAGGATAGAGGACAGCTGGACCAGATCAGCGATCACAACCCCAACAAAGCAATTAAACCCTTTTAGGACACATCTGTAATATTAACCCCTGTTGAAGCAGAATCCTGCAGTATATAACATGATGGGTACTAAATGTTTGTTACTACTGCAGCTGAACAGACAGTTGGTTTGGTTAGCGTGCAAGTTGCCCTGGAAGCAGATTCCTTGCAGTTAGCTACAAAACTGGAGTTCTGTATTGGCTTGTCCCGATAAACCAACATTTCCCAAATTACTTCAATCGAGACCATGAGTGCAAAGTTAGCTTAAAGCTGAAAGTTGTGCCAGCGGAAACAAGCTGTTAACACAACACTGACGCATTACCATCTTGTTAGTTGATATGGCAAACTCGTTAGCAAACAGTTGCCTATTTACACATCCAGCAGATACAGAGCAACATTAGCATTCATTTGAACTGGTGTTTCTGGCCACCTGGTGAACGCAAGTTCAATATTTGCTCTCCTTTTAGCTCTGTTTTGCTCTCCGCCAACTCATGAGGGAAATATCTGTCTTAGCTGCTAAATGCTCCACTATGTTCACCAGCTAGTTGCTCTGTGTCTGTTTGATGCTGAACAGGCAGTGTACAGTGGGGGTTTCAGAGCATTTTAGCTGGAAAGAAAATTGATGAGGAAGGTGAGACTTAACCAAAACAGTAAAGTTACAGGCCAGAAAACCAAAAACAATAAGCTGAAAGGTTTTAAAACATTCAACAGAGATGATTGGAACTGCAGAGTGCAGCTATGTGCGAATTACTACAAACAGTCCCTGTTGTCATTGTTCACCGCTTTAAAGGTCCAATATGTAATATATTTTCTGTAATAAATCCCCAAATTACCCCAAAGCGTCATCAGATATTAATGAAACATGCTAAGTTGAAATACTATCTTTTCTGACAACAACGCTAATGCCAGTATTTTCTCTTTTTGAAATTTCCATTCCATGACGGAATTTCTGGTTGTGTTTTGGCCTGTGTGTTGTAGTATTAGCTTCAGGCTAATTTATCACGGCTAAAGGGATGGGCATTTTATGTCATGTCAACATTTGTCTACTCAGATTAAATCATACAGCTAGAGTACCCAACTCGGTTAGTCACAAAATAACTGAGACACAGCCAGTAAAGTGAACCTGACTGGTCCTGGCTAACGCCGCCATGCTAACCCTGCTAACTGCTAACATTACCGGAGGACCAGGCAAGCGGGCTACAGCTGTTTCCAACGTGTAGCCTGTTCAACGGCCGTAGCAGACAACTGTGAGGTTTTTTTTTTAGCTAAGAGAGGAGGGCTGTAAATGGTATTTTAAATTTGTACAGCAGTAACTATTTTAAACACTAGCCGTCAGTATTACATATTGCACCTTCAAGAAATTGATTTTACAGTATATACATATACAGTACCTGGGTATATGAATGGCTGTCCACCCCACCAGCCCTTGATATCAGTAACAAAGTACATGCCTCCCAGCAGCAGGAAGGAGAAACAGCCCGTACACATCACGTAGGACAACGACCTGGAGGAACAGACCATAAGCAACACTTTACAACATCAACTTTTTACCCTGTACATCTGGGCATCACTAAAATGTTAGTGGTGCGGTGAGAACAAGGGTGTAAAAACACTGAGTCCATCAATCCTGTACTGCAGATAAATAACACCCAGGGGTCTTGAGCCAATCCAGCAAACTGCGGGACAGTTTGCTGGATTGGTCTAGCATCAGCAGTGGATCCTTGGCACGTGCCCCGTGGAGCCATGCCAGCCAGCCGTGTCCCTGTCTGTTCCTAAGTGCAAGAATGTTTGATGTAATATCATCTGACATAAAATGGCTGCCTCCTGGAGCCTCCTTGCAGTGGGCTGTTTTTTTTTAATTTTTTTATCTCAACTGAAGTGGGGCCAAAAAGGACTCTTAGCTGGGAGTTAATTACTTCTAGACATCCAGGCAGGGCCTCGTACTCAAGAGCTCAATAACCTGTGTATTATGAACTGCCTATAAAAGCCAGGCAGGTAATGGCAAGGGATGAGCACAGCGTTAGCGGGGCCCCCTGTGGAACATCATGAAGAATTTGCTTACACATCAGAGATGAAATGGTATTCTTCCTGCTGCAACATTAAAATGATTCACATCATATTAAAGGGAATGTGGGAGTGGAACAAATGCACGGGTCATAAAGTAATTTATGTTTGAGGTAGTAATCGCACGCCATTTCATGCAAAACCATTACGAGCATTAATCAAGATGCCCTGCCTTGTTTCACCAAAAAGGCATATGATAGTTTGGGAGCGGTTAGACTACACTGGTTATATAGATGCCTTTTCCAGAGACTGATCCCATTCCATCACACAGAGCTGGTTAATGTGTTAAGAGTGAGTAGAGAGGATAAAGCATCCTTTATTTTCCTGGCCGTAAGGAAGAGTGATCATGTTGGGAGGATGTATGACCGCTCCACCTCGCACTCCCAACAGAGCGGGTGATTATTTACAGGGGTAGCTGTCATTAGAGGTAAGTAAATGTGTGTTTTAGCAGCCTTGATTTGTACCTGTTGGAAACCCATCCTTTCTTTTGTGAGGAAAAGCGGCTGGATTTAGAGGGCCAGGAAGCACTTACCAAAGGTTTTTATTGACAGGTATAAATCCTCCGTCTCGTGTGCACTTAGAAAGGATGGCTGCAGAGATTCCCTAAGGGTGGAAATGAAACAGATTCAAATCGATGGAGGGAGATAAAGCAAGCAGTATTGGGCCGCTAAAAGGTGAGGGAAACAGAATCAAGCCAGTCAGGCAGATTAACAGATTATCTGAAAGTCAGATGAACAAGGTCCATCAAGTCACACACACACACAATATTGGACTGAAAACACTGCAATTAGATCATCCACACTGGAATGTTGTGCTCCTCAAAGACAGCCACCTACAGAGTCACACCCATTTAAAGTAGACTCCACAGTCTTATTAACCAAGATCCAAAGAAACTGTGTATGATCTCATGAACTCTTCATCAATAATAGCTTTTAATGTCTCATCTATTTACCTGTACATATGATTTACAGTAGACACGTGGTGAAGCAATTTGTGCCCCGTAGAGAAACCCATGGCAGTGGATCAGAATCAAAACATGCTTGTTAGGTGGATATCCATCATGTGTATAGATGACAGAATCAATGGTGTGGAAATAGCCTAGCTGGGGCTGGATTGAGTCTCCAGGCTATCCAGGCAGCAGGATGTGGGACGGGGCTGGTATGTGGGGCAATCGCTCAATTTCAATCTCTCACTTCTGGAGCTGATCGTTGGGACTTTAATTAACAGGGGCTGTTGTCTATTAGGAGGAAGATGCATGACCGCCCCTGAATATCAATCCAACGCAGAAATCCCACCACACTGAACTGTGGTGTAAAACCTGGCTTGTAGTTTACTGTATCAACACTTTCAGGTTCTTTGTGAACCTCCTATGCATAATATTAATCCTGTGGTTGGGTGCCTGAAGAAATGAGCTCCCTCCTATCCTTCTAATGTCAAGAGCACATGTCTGAAACAAGAAGCAGCTTCCCCTCTGAGGCAAAATCGTATTAGAAAAGTCAATAGCAAGAGCAGGCCAATCACTAAAACTAATTTTACTTCCTATGGTGGTGAAAACATTTTGGTGGAACTAAAAATAGATTTAGTTTATGTAGCTACTGGGATTACATAAAAAATCAAGGCAAATATGAATATAAAGCAGAACACGTGTGACAACAATATGCTGTTTTTATACTTTACACATGGCCTGTATCTATTCCCAGAATCAATAAACCATTGCAACGTGAGAAAATCTATTTTATTGTTATTCTCTGTTTCAGTTACAGGATTTTAAGTCCTTGTATTGATTCATCACTAAACACAGTATGCTCCTGAATATAACGTCTCCAACATCGTAATCTTGAGTAGCATCCACATCATATCTATGTAGCATTAGCCGGTGAACCATGAGATACAGTGGAAAAACATAAAAGCCTACTGTATATTTATTTCCTCATGTGTTACTTTATCACTCTGTGCCTGTGGGAAAAGCCAAATGGATCTAATTTATTTCAACTCCCTCCAGTCACTTGCTCTACAATGATAGTCAATACAATTCAACACCAGGAGACATAATGGGGAGATTTGTCATTTAAGAATTGAGGTTAATGAAATTCAATTCTCACAACAGAATTTCAATTGATTCTAAAGTATATGAATAGGATTCTTTCTGATTCACAAACACAAAAGACCAATTCCTCTGACTTCTTATATTGGATATAGTACTTTTAAATTGGACCTATAACAACCTTATTAGTAATATACTATTGTTGTATTGTGTACAACATTTCTGTTTTTGCAATTGCTATTTTTAGCCATGTGGCCTGTCCACCACTGGTCCAGACTCAAATATCTCAACAACTGTTTGATGGATTGTTGTGAAATGTACCTGAAACCTACCCCTTGAAAGAGCACAATTTTGAATTGGCTCAGTGAGTTACTCTGGCATTGCGTAACGCTGGTCAGTAACTATACCCTTGTAGCCGAGCTGCACCAATAACATTGGTGTATCTGATATAGGCGGGCCAGAGGCGAGCTAAACAGATGACAGTTTAATCTACCAGTTAGTTGGTAGCTAAGCGTATGGGGCTCTGGATACGTCACCCTGTGTGTTGTTGTGATTGGTCGTAGTGTTATCCAACTGCGTGCAGTGAGATTTCAAATCCACGCTTGGTGCCGCACCTCGGGATGGGCGACTTTCATTACTCGATGTCAGACTCTTAATCTTTCGGATTTGGGTCTGGATTTCCAGGCCATCTCAAACCAGCAAGTTGACACTTGCTTTTTGTGAAGTCTTGACAACTACTGAATTGATTGCCATAAAATATGGTGCAGATGTTCATGGTTCCCAGGTGATGAATCTTAAAGACAATGGCTTAAAGTCTGACTTTTCCTCTAACGTCACCATAAGGTCAAAATTTGTAGTTTTCAGTGTTACATCTAAGGGATGGGCTGCCATTCAATTTAGTAATACTGTGGTCTATGACAAAATATCTGCTAAACGTATGACATTTCCATTAGCCTCAGCTCTACTTTGTATTTAGTTAGTAAATGTTAGCATTGCTAACATGCTAAACTATAATGATGAACATGGAAAACATACAGCACAACGTTGGCCTGCTGATGTTAATTTTAGTTCAAAGCATGACTGTAAACAACAATGTAACTTCAAACTTTTTGGACAGGATCTGTTTCTGTGCATTTTCTTCTAGCTGTGTCTACTGGCTCCTTCTTTTCATCCCGCACATTTCGATTTCAATGGCTGAGTGATGCAGCTCCTCCAACTCCATCAACGCTTCAGGTCACGGCAGTGCCCGTTCAGGATGTCTGCCTCCACAGCATGCAGGCTCCTACTAACCCTGTTTTGCAAAGCAGCAAAACATCTCTGCAGCATCTCACTGTGTGTACATACAAACAGTGGTGAAGCACAGTTCAGAAAAGCCTGACAAGTCTACGTGGATATCTGTCAATTTTGTTAGAGCAGACTAACAGCCTCCTGTCACAGGTTTAGAAATGCAAAACGGGCCGTCTCGTATAACACTTGGCTTCTCCCTGTGGGACACATTCCCCCTCTAAATGAAATAGCGGCCAGCTTGCTTCTTCTTGTGTTTTGAGACCACCCAGAACGAACACAGATCCAAAACAAATATGACCTCAAATGCTATCCAAGCAAATTCATTAAGAAACATTTCTTTTTATTTGGGGTTTGAATGGACTTCAATCTATTTCTGTAATACCACTTTATCCATACCGTGGTGTGAATGGTCTGTAATTGTTTTCCGAGATTTAGTGTGAGGGTAAACAGTATGAATTTAACATGCTGTTCATCAGATCCTACTGATTGCAGAACACAATCTAAAACCACATTCGAGGCACACAGGCAAAGAGAGACAGTATACTCCTGAGGCACTGGATACCAATGTCTGCCCGGAAACACAGCCACACATGGATGTTGTTTGATTGTACTGAGATCACACACATGTCCTCTACTAAGTCCTGCTAATGAATGGCTTGGGCTGCTTGAATAAAACCGACAGACTTTACCTGCGAGGCAAAGTAAAACAGCAAGACCATAAAAGTGCTCAGCTCTGTGTGAGTCATAGACGCAGAATGATGTTTTAAGTGATTTGTTGTCTTGGTTTTAAATTATCGATGGACTTTTATGCTCATTTACTTCACCATCTGTGTTCAAAACCTCCACATGATGTAACGTACCAGAATGACGGCCCACACGAGGAATCGACAGAGGATGCGGACGTTCGCCCCCCTGTAGAAAATGATAATTTTCCCCGCCTGTGTAGAAAGAGACAGAGATGAGCACAGACACTGCAACTCATTCAATCCCACATTTAATGAGAAATACCATGTAAACACCAACCACCGGTGTGTACATGTATTTGCCCTTGGGTAACCAAATAGGCCTGGGATGTTGGTGTCAATGCCGTGTCCCTGACGTGGCGGTCACATTTCTCCTGTCCCTTTGAGCCAGATGTGGTGTGTAAGTCATCCACACCCTCTGATTAATTTGGTGATGATAAATATGTTTCAGCTGAGGACATTAGCATGGGTGAGCACAGAGGAGGGCAGCGGACACCTGGTGTGTCGTCTAAGACTCGCTGACTGAAGGGCTCAGTGCTAACCGCCCACAGGGAATTGAGCAATGTGCTTGCTTTTGCATGGCTACTTCCCATAACACAAATGGTTAGAAGTGACACAGTCGCCATCAGAAGCTCAGGTCTAAAGATCAAAAGCTGTCTCCTCTTTTTTTGACAACATTTTGTAATTAGAGGGCAGCTGTGCACTTACAATAAGGCGGGAAAGAGTCTTTCACATAACCTTCATTTAAGTACAGTGTTAACTGCAGTCTCACTTCCTAATATACTTTCTTATTAACGTCTTATAATTGGCGAAAACTAGCACTGATCTTTTAGGTAAAGAAGCTCTGCTATAGACATTTTAAATTGTCCCTGTTCAATCACAAATATGAGTGTTAAATGGAGTAATTGCAAGAAGTTCCAATTCATGGGATAGTTCAGATTTCTTGTTCTGGTGTTGTAGGATGTCCATTAGTCAATGTATACGTGTTTTAAAGTGTTAGTTTGGAATCCCCAAATAACACTGACTAACTAACCAACTAACTAACAGATCGAGGCAGTGGTACTCCTGCCTGCTTCTCCAAACTGGCAACGTCCTGCCATACAACCCCACTTCAAAAATCCAAACTTTCCCTTTAAGGTCTTAGTTACACATGGTTCTGAAGGGTTTCTGTCTCTAAAAACTATTGATTGAATCGTATATATCTATTTTCTGTATTTGATCAGTAAGCCTTCACTGAAGGAGTTTGTTTCAATATGAGTTAAAGAAGCTGTTTTCAGCCAATCAGAGGCCAGTTTTGTGAGGAGCGGTTCACCCAAATCTTTATTTTCTCACTTACTTCTAGTAGTATCTAGCCATTTTAAACCTGCTGAGATTCTAAAATGTCAAATTTCTGCCATCCATTCAAATACAAAGAAGGTGAATGGAATTTTGTTTGCTCAAAATAAAAAAGACATGTATGAAACACTAAACTGACATATATGTTCCAGGTTACTTGTTGGCAACAGTTTTCTTGTAATTAACAATTTTGTCATGGAAATCAAGGAGTCTGTGATTGACCCTTACTGACTGTAACTGTTACTGGAGAGACAGAGTTTTCTGAGAGTTCTTTAAATGTGAATTTAAAACGAGAGTAACAATTATTCAATAAATAACCTTTTAACTAAAATGAACTATATAGCTGCAAAATACAGTAACATGAAGAACACCGATCCTATTCCATCAACACTTTAATATTAGAAACACTCTTGTACAACTTGTTGAATCATACAGGAGAAAAAAACAATCTATTTTACCTGCATCCCCAGGAATCCCATGGCAATGGAGTTGATTGTACCTAGAACCCCCTCTGGGTCAAAAGGCTGTGTGGTGTGATATATTTCCTGGAAAAAAAAAACAAGATAAAAGGACCAGCAAGGTAGTTTTAATTCCACCTGCAAGGTTTTAAGACAGATGGGTAAAATAATGAATGGTGTGTTAGAAACAGATCTTACTTTGCATGTGGGGTATCTGAACATGTTATCCCCAAACATCCATCTATCAATGTATCCCGCTGCGCCTCCAGTGCAGTTTGGGTAGAGACCATTATCACCGATTCCACCAGCTCCCAAATACCCTCTGATAGCAAACAGTATACTCAGTATTCAAAGACTATTACATTTTAAAGTTAGTTTTTTATGCTAGGCTCCAAAGAAAATCAATGCTAGTGCTACCATTTCAACTCAGACTATTCTAACGCTGATGCCATGCAGGGTCACAGAAATGGGGAAAACACACACACACACACACACACACACACACACACACACACACACACACACACAAAGCAGCACTGAACAGAAGACACAGAGCGAGGAAGATGGATCCACTGCCTCCGCTCCTCTTTCTGCACATGACAGACTGAGATTGGCTAATTATGCCCTCTGAAGCATCCACCACAGACCCATAAATCACAGCAGTTCATAACACCAGCAACACAAGGTGCACACTAACACCTTTGCTGCAGTGAAACAGCCCCAACTGGATATTATCTTGCCATGGAAAGATTTCTAGCATAGGTGTATAGTGGATTAATGAGGGTATCGGACTCGGTTACATGCTTGGATTTACGTGGGGCAGTTGGGTACAGGCATGAGCAAAGTGATGCAAAGCCACAGAGTCTCCAGCAGGATGATAATCAGCCACTGTGGCCAATAAAGGACCACATCCTGGACGGGGTTCCACCAGTGATTCTGCATCACACAGCACACAAATCTTGTTAATGTTAAATAGTCTACAGGTGCAGAATGGCTCATCTTTTAACAGGAAACTTCACTTTGGTATGTGTTATCCCAGCAGTACAAAAAACACTTAATGAGAAATATGGACCCAGGAATCCAAGATGCACACAGCGAATTAGCCGTTTAAAAATGTGCTGTTTCAGACAAGACTTTCCTGGTGTGTAATGACAGACTTAAGTGAACTTGACAGTGCTGCTCACCGCTCTCAGTGGGATTTCTTTCAGGCCCCAGAAAGTCTGCAGGAGAGACAGAACAAAGTAGGTGAAGCCCAGACGCTGCAGCACTCCAGGGATCCTCAGCCAGGACCAGGACACTGGAACACAGTCAACAACAGACAGCATGAACCTCATGCGTGCCTTGATACCCGATGATGAGTATACATACAACTCAGGTACAGGCACAGATAAACCTCAGTGGCGTAAGCTATTCCTGCTGATTAAGGCAAATTGTTAACCAGGAAATTGATAGTAGAGGACAAGAGAAGCTCTTCTCAATCATTCCACTACAGTACTACTACTTCCTGAAGGAGCATGTTGGACAGCACGGCACACTGGGAAATGGTGTCAGCCTTCAGGATACGGACATGTCAAGAACGTGGGAAGTTAATCAAAGATTCCCTGTTATCTCTTTGTCTCCACATATTGGGGAGGAAAAGATTGGTTTATGGTTGAGAGATTGATGGTAATCTACACATTAGTTAATTGAAAACCTCTTTGCCACACAAAGTGCTGTGAAAACAGTGTAATCCCAATCATTGATCCGGACAAATCAAATAAGGGGCGGAAATCTCTCCTTTCACAGGAAAAGGGGAAGCTCTTACTTATGACATCTTTGTTAAATCTACAAGTTACACCCCCACTGTTTGACAATTGACTGTATCTGTCCCCCCACAACATTGTCACTTAGTTTTAATGTGAACTGCAGGAAACTGTAGCATCTTGTTTCAATTTCCACTTATGTAGGTTTTTGTTTGTGAAATTGAGATCCCTTTTGACGTTCAATAACATTTAAGAAGTGAAAGCTCTGCTGTCTACTTCCCATCTCCGAGCACTTTCAGTGATAGATTGAACAAAATAATGATTCTACGTACAAGTGAGCAGAATGGAATAAAGCCATCTGAAAGTAGAGCAAATAGCTGAGCCAAAAACTTTTCAAACAGGGGGCTTTTCTCATTTGAACATCCTCAGACTTTCTGACCTCATCTTCATCTGACTATCTTTTCTCGTCACCATCCAAAAAGATTTAAACACTGTGAAACGGTCAGATAAATCTTGAAAACACATGGGAATATTTCTAAATTTTAAAAACTTCAACATTAAGAATTCATTTTTAATTCTCAACATTGAAGAATAAAAAAGCGAAAAGGCCATGTTTTTATCTTGGTGAAATTTGAGTTTATCTAATGTGAACTTAATCCATTAAATCAAGTGATTTCACAACCCTCTAACCAACAGAGCAGTGTGTACAGTACGTCTTTCATTGAAGTGACAAAATAAAAAATGAAATCAAACCAAAATTGGAGCTTAGAGGTCACTGCTTTGATGATGATTTGGACATTTAACCGTAGCAGCGTTCATTTGAAATGACTCATAGTTTCTAAAAAAGGTTAACACCTTCTTCCTTCTTGTCTGACATTGAAACTGTTTAACATATTGAGCAGATATGACTCCATTCTCTTATTAGATCAAACTCTGTGACTCAACTGCCGAGGACGTCCTTGGAGACGGAGGGCAAAGCTGCAGTTTATGGTAAAAGTCAGTGTGCTGTTAAGATCAGCTCCAGCAGCAGCCCCTTCAGCAGCTGCATGGGGCTGAAAAGTGTAACACTATCTGTTTGTAATTGTCCATTACCGCAGTGGTTGTTTTTGCTCAATCTGCCTCTGTTAAAGGTCCCCTGGTGCTGGATTTTGAGACTGCACAAAGAATAACAATATTGTTGTTAACCCAGTTACGCGGACATCTACCCAGGAAAGTCCATTAGCACTGGGGATGGCTAATGTGTGAAGGGAGCCTTGTGCATCCCCAGGTGGACGAGGAAATGGGGATTTTCAACCTGCTTCCCCTCCTTTAACTCCAACACAGCTCTTCAACTGTGGCTTTAAT
Source organism: Etheostoma spectabile (assembly GCF_008692095.1). Taxonomy (NCBI): domain Eukaryota; kingdom Metazoa; phylum Chordata; class Actinopteri; order Perciformes; family Percidae; genus Etheostoma; species Etheostoma spectabile. Next base: position 116,389 of record NW_022604642.1, on the reverse strand, counting down.
CCCACATCTTGATCTAAACACATTTAAAAACAAAGCTTATAGTATGTGCATAATATGAACATACCAAATATAAGCTGTATATTAGTTCTATCTTATTTGACATTAGGGCAGTAGCTAGTGATTATTTTCATAATCAATTAGCCTGCTGATCATTTCTTCAATACGTAGAATATTCATTTGGTCTATAGAACGGTAAAAATGTTTCATGATAATTTCCTTGAAGCCAAGCTAATATTAATGATGATAACTTTATTTATATAGCACCTTCAAAAACTGTGTTTACAAAGTGCTTTGACAGACAAAGCAAGGCAAAAGCAGGATATCCAGATATCAATATAACAACACAGAGCTAAACAAGGATGTGCTTGTTCTATTCTTTTTTTAAATGTGTTGTTTTGTCCCAAGCATATTCAGTTTCCTAAAATGCTAAGACAAGATTTTTTTCTTTTTTTAAATGACTGAAACAATTAGTCAATCATCAAAATAGTCGCTGATTCATTTTCTGTGCATTGAATAATTAATAAAATGTGTTATTATTGAATCTGCGTCAAACTTTTTTGATGTCACATAACATAATCAAAAATGCAGTTTGTTTTACCTACCTTCATCTTGCTGACCAACAGGTGCACTAACACGAGAAAAGCCTCTTTCTGTTCTCTGATGGCACTAATGATTTAAAGTGTTGTACATGTAACAAGTGGACATTTTATTAGACATGCCAGCGTCTGTGTTTTAACTGTACAGAACAAGCACATTCACATACAACGTTTTTTTACCCATTTACAATCATGCGCTCCTGTACATATTTTGAACTTACATGGTCCGTCTCTTGGAGAGTAGTTGATAAAGCAGAAGCCGAGCATCAGGAGGACGACTGTTCTCCAGGTGATTTTGCGCAGCAGCTGCTGGCGGCTGACTCCTCTCCTCTGCATGGATCTGAAAGCCAACACCACTGAAGTCCCAATGATAAACACAAACCTGGAAGAAACGACAGGATTACAGTGTTAAACAAAGTGTTGTACAAAGTTGTGCATATGTGTACCTGTGTACCTACCATGGCATAACAAGATCTCCCACAGTTAGGCCTGCAACAAATCCAGAGGCATACATTAATATCAATAGACACAGATACTTAGATATTTGATGCCATTATACAGAGTTCACACAGTTCTTGCCCTTTTCTAATTTCTGCAATCCAAAAGGACTAAGAGGTAAATTGGGAACACTGTTATGTCCATAAAGTTCTGCTTCAGTCATTAGCTTTCCATTTTGAAAAGGTGAACACATGTCTACACTCCTGTGACAGCAGCAAAGAGAAGATTAATCAAACCACCCCTGAAATCAATACACCCTTGTAGATGTGGCAAAGAAGCTATTATGAGATTTAAATTGAGAAAACCCTAAAACAATGAAATGGATTTCATAAAAGTTCTAGCAAGATTTTTGCTTTTTTAAAATCTTGTATACTTCAGGAGAAGGGACTCAGCATTCTTTAACCTTTTGACAACCAGTGCTACAGAAGCTGAGTACTACTCATTCACTGCCCTCCTCCCATATTCTGCCAGCTTCCAATTAAACACTCATCACTTCTCCTTCTTGTCTCCTTCCTGGTTGTTAATAACATTATAAAATCTATGGATTGTGCCTTTGATTTGGCTCATATGAGGAATGGCATCCTGTATGTTTGGTCTGAGACCGCATTTATCATAATTAGTGACAACAGGTCAGAACATGCTGCAGACATGATGAGGAGAACACTGCCATTGAATAATTGCCTTGAGTTCATACATTCATTTTATATCTGGCTTAATATGAAAGAAGGCGTACAGTAAGTATCTCCTCCGTCCATAATACAGAGTGAGCACTGTGAGCCGTTGGTTCTTTCAGCTATTAAATATACTGGAATAGCAGAAATTATGCATGTCTTATACTTTACTTAACCATTCCATGGTGCATGTTGAAAGAACCAGTAGCCTCCTCCACCATAGTTCACAAACACCATCACTGTCAGTGCAAACCTACAAAGACACTACAATGAGTAAGCACTATTATTCACTGTTGGGTAAATCAGTTATAATTGGATTAACCGTCATGCAGTAGAGTGACTGATGGAAATGTGGGTTAAAACTTGTATAACTATTATATAGCATAACACATTAGTATCAAACACTTTTCTTACCATATGACTGACACATCTGATACTATATTAAAATTTGAATTAAAGTCAAAGAGGCGGAGGAGGGGCGTTTTATTCTGTCACACTCTAAATGCACGGTAATGCAATCTAAGCATTATGAATCACTCAGGAAATGAACACTTGTCCTCTGGATCTCCTCGGGCAGGAGTGCTGACTAAAGACTTTGCGTCTAATATATGATACACTTTATACTTTAGCAGTGGCCAAAGCTGCTGAAACACAGCACACGTGATGGAGTGCTTCACTGAATCAGACACTGGAGGGAAACGAGGTGTTTGAGCTGCATGTCAGAAAATGGGCGGGGCCATTACACAACACGAACTTGCAAGGGAATGTAAATGGTTGCACCCTCAAGCAGCTACAGAGTTTTGCTCTGAGGCAAATTCAATAATTTTACCATTCTAAATACCTGAATTTATGCTTTTAATTTGTGCTTCATTTAATCAAAAAGAAAGAAAAATATTATCATGGGAGTCTTTAAGAGCCATAATAAGATTAGGACAACCTTTAAGAACAAGACTCTCTGATAAGATGCACTGTGTCTACCTCTGCCTCCTCTTGTTTTTCTGCCTAGATTCAATTAAGAGGTGAACCAAAGCCATTACTGCTCTTTTAGCCCCAACCTGCTGATACAAGATTTTAATCAGCCACTATCATCTCAAAAGGGCTATTAAAGTAGAGTAAACCCTGCTGCATGTGTCCATGTACTCTCTCTCTCGCACACGAGCACACACACACATATGCAGCCTATCATTTAAATTTTGACGAACAAATCCATTAGTCGCCATAGTGACAAAGACGGAGGTAAATCACTTGCCAGATGAGACCCGGTGAAAATCCCTGCAATATCAGCGCTTATTGGCCATCTTTTTTAAATCCACTTTCGGTGTCTGATCGTTAGTGAGAACTCCATTTTAGGCACGTTACATTACAAATGCCACACGCGTGTGTCACTACTGCCTGCCCATTATGATTAACGAAAACTAAGTAACTTGTGCTTAATATTATGATGTCCACTGAGATCACTTTGCTTTATGTTGTAACTACAGTGGGGCTCGAAAGTGTGGGCACCCCAGGTACAAATGTGCATAAAGAAGCCAAGAAAAGATGGACAAATCTCCAAAAGGCATCAAATGACAGATTAGACATTTGTATAATATGTCAAAAAATGTTAGATTTTATTTCCATCATTTCCACTTTCAAAATAACAGAAAACAAAAAATGGCTTCTGCAAAAGTTTGGGCACCTTGCAGAGTTTCTAACATGCACCGCCCCCTTTGGAAAGCTGAGACCTGAGAGTGTAATGGATTGTTCTCAATCATCGTCTGGAAAGACCAGGTGATGTCAATCTTAAGGTTTTGAATGCCCAAGCTCATCTGACCTTGCCCCAACAATCAGCACCAGGGGTTCTTCTAAGCAGTTGTCTAGAATACTGAAACTGAAAGTAGTTGACGCTCACATAGCAGGAGAATGCTATAAGAAGATAGCAAAGGGTTTCAAATGCCAATATCCTCCTTTTGGAATGTAATTAAGAAATGGCAGTCATCAGGAACAGTGGAAGTTAAAGCAAGATCTGGAAGACAAAGAAAAATATCAGACAGAACAGCTTGCAGGATTGTGAGAAAAGCAAGTCCAAACCCACGTTTGACTGCACGATCCATCCAGAAAGACCTGGCAGACACTGGAGATATGCTACACCATTCCACTATAAAGAGATACTTGTACAAATATATGGTCTTCATGGAAGAGTCATCAGAGGAAAACCTCTTCTACGTCCTCACCACAAAAAACAGCGTTTGTAGTTTGCAAATGAACATATAGACAAGCCTGATGCATTGTGGAAACAAGTACTGTGGACCGATGAGGTTCAAATAGAACTTTTTGGACGGAATGAGCAAAGGTACTTTTGGAGAAGAAAGGGCACAGAATTTAATGAAAAGAACCTTTGTCCAACTGTTAAGCATGGCGGTGGATCAATCAAGCTTTGGGGTTGTATTGCAGCCAGTGGCACAGGGAACATTTCACAAGTAGAAGGAAAAGTGGATTCAATCAAATTTAAGCTAATTTTGGACGCTAACTTGATGCCATCTATGAAAAAGCTGAAGTTAAAGAGAGAACGGCTTCTACAAATGGATATTGATCCTAAACACACCTCAAAATCCACGTTGGATTACATCAAGAGGCGTAAACTGAAGGTTTTGCCATGGCCTTCACAATCTCCTGACCTCAACATAATTGAAAATCTATGGATAGACCTTAAAAGAACAGGGCGTGACAGACAGCCCAGAATCTCAAAGAACTGGAAGACTTTTGGAAGGAAGAATGGGCAAAGATACCTCAAACAAGAATCAAAAGACTCTTGGCTGGCTACAAGAAACGTTTCCAAGCTGTGATACTTGCCAAAGGGGGCAGTACAAGGTATTAACTCTGCAGGGTGCCCAAACCTTTGCAGACGCCATTGTTTTGTTTTCTGTTAGTTTGAAAGTGTAAATGATGGAAATTAAATCCAACTTTTTGTGACATACGAAAGTCTAATCTGTCATTTGATGCCTTGTGGAGATTTTTCCATCTTTTCTTGGCATCTTTATGCACATTAATACAAATTTTTACCTGGGGTGCCCATACTTTCGAACCCCACTGTAAATTAATAGCAGATAATGTCCAGTTTGAAACACCACAGGCGCGTTACTTGGTTCCTAATCAGGTTGAAGTTGTAAATTACCCTGTGGAGCTCTTCATTGAACATTTGTCACTTCAGTAATAGACTTAATTCATGCCTGGGAATCAGCATTTGTGATTTATAGCTAACTCATTCCGTATATGCGGGTCTTTCTTGCAGCAATGACAACTGGTTATGACTCGCTGAGAGACACTTATGGACTTCTTTGATTTGAATCACTGTACATGCATTACCAATTACGAGTGTAAGCTTCATACATCCCCCGTTGCAAATGGATAGTTACACTCTATCGCTGCAGAGTATTGAGTTACCTACTGTGCTGGCCATATCAAATACACAGACATCCAATCTAGCCATAATATATTACTACTTGAGTGGAAATGCCAAGGTTCTTTTTTTGTGGCCAAACATCAGAGCATATCTGAAACTGAATCGGAGGAGAAATTGAAGCTTAGTCAAAATAAGGTACAGAATGAGTCAGCCACCTGGTGTTAAATGGAACTGAGAATAGTTGTTCCCTCTGTTGTATGGCACTGCTAACTACTGACGGTGCAATTTTCAACAGTAAGGAAACCGGCGACAGGCTTTCAGCAGTGAGGCACAAGATTAAAATCCAAATCCTTTTAGAAAAATTAACGTGCAACCATACTTCTACTGTTCTCTGTATATCATGTCAGCGCAGCCTGAGCAATGATCAGAAAAACCTTTCAGCTCAGAAGAAAAGCCTTTTACCTTCAGAAATGTCTCAGCATTTATGGTAGATGATGTGTCTGTTCTCTGCAGAAAGTTGTTACTTATCAGGGAGTATGGATCATAAGTCACAGGGCTGAGGAGGCGCATGCAGCGTTAATCTTGAGCGCTGAGTCACAGTTTGATTAAGTGTGTTGTCAGGTATAACAATTTTCCAGTATTACCTATCAGGACATCAATATGTAGGTATCTGTAACCACAGAGCACTATTTCAGCTAATACGATTGGGAGGACTGTGGCAGGCAGTGTAACTGAAGGGAAATTAGAATCCAAATGTAGCGTAGTGTGTACTCAACCAATTCAGTTCTCAAACTAAATAAAACTATGTGGTATTTCAGCACATATGCACAGTGGTTTCAGATGGACTGGGAAGCCACAGATGAAGAAGATGCCAATTGTCTGCTGGATGTTGCCTCTGTGCTGCTGGATTTCCTCTCGCTCTCCATTTTGGCAGGAGATCTATGGCTGTGTGGATGTGTGCTGATATGTTGACGGTATTATTACATCAATTATTTGGCAAGGGGGAGGTCAAAGCCACACCAGCATCCTGTTTCCAGAGAGGCTTGCTTTGTGTCTACCCCCAGGCCGCAATTAAGGCTAGCAGGGAGCCCAGATTCAATCACATGCATCACTCCTGTCCAACAGAAACACACTGTTCCAAACGCACTTGTATCAGAAATAATGCCCAAAGCTATACCGCCTGATAACAAAAGCTTGAGGGAGAATGTGGCCTGACTGTGACCCATGTAATTATTCATTATGCTGGGCCTGTAGCTCTTCATCATGCCAGACTCAGACTGCTCCAAAAAATTTGCATGTGAACTGGCTGCATGTGGTGATAGACTGATAAACAGGATGGTTGTTGATGGTGTACATACCCTCGGAAAGTATCCAGTGAGCGCAGACGTGTTGGTTTAGCTTTAGCGGTGTTGTGTTCAACTTCACAAGCCTGTGCTCCGTCCTGTAGAAACAATTAGACGGTAGACAAACTAATGTCAGAAGGCTATACAAGGTTGTTTGAAAAGGAAGCAACATTTGTTAACTTACTGTATGTGACTTTTGTATATATTTGTTGAATCCCTGTTGGTTCAACTTGGGACTGCTAATTCTCTTTTTGTTAGACTTTTCAAGACTATTCAGTTTAACATATTAAAGCAATATTAACAGATTTTTTGGCCAATTGGGGGCAGTGGAAACAAGGGGTAAAACGTTACAACGCTCTGTAGTAACTACAGACACAAGTGATAATTCTATATAATTTGTTTCTTTGTTGTCTCTAAGAGCCTTCTTAGCTTTCTCATGTTGCATTGAATGCTTAAATATTGGTGCTAAGTGCTGATTAAAAGACCTCTTTTAATAACTTCTACTAATTGGCATTACACTTGAAATGAGCTTCTTCTGTAGCAGTGATTCATAATTGTTATGTTGTAATAAAGTTATCTCTCTTGAAGTGGTCACATTATGTTGTACCCTCTGTACTTTAACTTTCAGATTAACCAGACTAGGTGGAAACCTAGTTTATACAGTTGTGTTCAAAATAATAGCAGTCCAACATACTAACCTCAGAAATCACATATTTTGGTAGAAGTGATATTTCTACATGGCAAATAATTTACTAGTAAGTATTGTATAGTCATTGAAAACCAACAGACCCAACAGTCATGACATGCATGCTGCTCATTCTGTGTAACTGAATCTGTAATTGAAAGGGGCATGTTAAAAAATAATAGCAGTGTTGTGTTCAATTAGTGAGGTGATTGATTCTGTGAAGAAACAGGTGTCAATTATGGCCCATATTTAAGTAAGGAAGGAAGCAAATGTTGTGGACTTTGATCAAAAAGTTGACTGGAGAGGGGGAAACATATAAAGAAGTGTAGAAAATTATGAGCTGCTCAGACAAAAATGATTTCAAATCCTTGAAATGGCATCCAAAGCCTGAACGACGTGGGAAAAAAACATTCAAATGGATTGAAGAATAGCCAAAATGGCAAAGGCTCATCAGTGATCAGCTTCAGGAAAATCAAGAAAGACTTAAAATTACCTGTGAGCACTGTTACAATCAGAAGAAGGCTATGTGACGCAAAGCTATCAGCTAGAAGCCACCCCACAAAGCCCCATTGCTGAAAAAAAAACATGTACTGAATAGGTTGAAATTTGCCAAAGGACACATTAACTGGCAAAAGGAGAAATGGTGCAACATTCTGTGGACTGATGAGAGCAACACTGTGCTTTTTGGGTCTAGGGGCCGCAGACAGTTTGTCCGACGCCCCCCATGCACTGAATTCAAGCCACAGTACACTTTGAAGACAGTAAAGCATGGTGGTGCGAAAATCAAGTTATTGGGATGTTTCTTATATTGTGGTGTTGGGCCTATTTATCACATACCAGGGATCATGGATCAGTTTCAATACATCAAAATACTTCAAGAGGTCATGTTGCCTTATGCTGAAGAGGAAATGCCTTTGAAATGGGTCTTTCAACAAGACAATGACCCAAAACACACCAGTAAGCGAGCAAAGTCTTGGTTCCAGATGAACAAGATTGATGTTATGGAGTGGCCAGTCCAGTCCCCAGACCTCAATCCCATAGAACACTTGTGGGGTGACATCAAAAATGTTGTTTCTGAGGCAGAACCCAGTAATGCAGAGGAATTGTGGAATGTAGTTCAATGGTCTTTAACTGGAATACCTGTTCACAGATGCCAGAAGTTGGTCGACTCCATGCAACACAGATGTGAAGCAGTTCTCAGAAATAATGGTTATGCAACTAAATAATAGTGCAGTGATTCAAAGTGAAGCAAACCTTGGGACATTTTTTAAGATTATACAGTAAATGTTTGAGTTTGTGAAGAAAAATGCAAATACTGTAGAAGGTAATGTTATAACACAAAATTGATCAATTTTGGTCATATTTTGATTTGGAATTGAAGGTGCAGTGTTCCTAATGCACTGATATTATGGAATGAAGAGCCATTCTAAGGATTTTGAGCAATGTTCCCTTTTTTAAACACACAGCTATCATTCTGAACACAACTGTAGCTGGAGCGTTTATGGTCAATGTGCCTAATTGTGGCCTAATTGTTATATGGATAGTCAGTGGTGGTATCTTTTAATGTGAATGTAAATATAATTATACAGTATATCTACATTATTATATCTGGAATCTTGCCCCTTATGAGGTCATAAGGAGCAAGGTTACCTCCCCTTTCTCTGCTTTGCCCGCCAAGAGAATTTGGCCCACCCATGAGAGAGAGACATCATGGCTTTCAAACAAGCAAAGTAGCAGTTGGTCAAGTTCACACACCCCAACCTCTAACGGTGAAACTTAAGTTCCACTGGCATCGTTTCCTTGCGCTTCATTCAGATGGTTCCATTTTATAGACACGTTTTCCTTTCTTCACAATGTGTAGTATAGAAGCGTTTTAGTGTAGACTATGTTGAATAATCAGACATTGGGTGTTGCTTTTTGTGTGTACACTGGGTGTCTATGTCCTGTTACATAGGGAAAAGTTATTATTTACTATAATACTACTATTGTCGGAAGGTGTTTGACCGCTGTGGCGCCCAACTCCATTACTCAGTGACTCAGTGAAAGAGGGACAGACGGACAAAGTTTTGAAGTTATAGGTCTGGTCACTGTTTAGCCAAAAAAATTGAAAGGTTGAAGGAGACACATCTAAAAATACAAAAAGTGGAAACACATATATACTTGTAGAAACCACAAAATATACAGTATATAGTATATGTATTGTAATGCAAACTTGTTTGAACATTTTACATAACTATAATTCTCCTGTAAAAATGTTGACAAAACCAAAAATCCAATTGCCATATGGGTCAGAACTCTTTAAAATGATGTTGGCCATCTTTCTATTGTAGGTCATCCTCTGGCTGTGTCGGCGCCTCGTTTTCCCTCTCTCTGTGAAGGCAGCATTGAGATGACTCTGGCCTATTGCCCTTTCAGTTGGATTAGCCTAACTCGCTGGCTTCCATGCAGCAGTTTGAAGAGCCAGAGCAGGAAGACACCAGCACTAATATGTGATGATGGATCTGCATGCCATCCAGACAGCATATGGAAGACAGAGACATCTTGCTTGGAAGCATGAGTGGAGCCATTCATGCTCACCAAAATTACACAGCAGCTTTTGCCATCAAGCAAGATCATTGGACAGATACAACGCTCTATCGCTTCCATGTAACTCTGCTGTACAACTGGCTCTGCTAACATTTGTATCAATCATTCCATTAGTGTCTCCCAATCGTCTTGATGGAGTCTCAGAGCAATTTCGGTATGCATCTCATGCTGCATATTTAGCCAATAGAAATAATGCAATGTTACTGTTGGATTAAGGCAATTTTAATGTTTACAATTACAAAGAAAGCATAAATCTTCTGCAGTGAATAAATAAAGGTGGTGGAGTTATTCTAGGAAAATCAAAGAGTTAAGGAAACAAAACAAGGATAAAGATTTTTTTCAAACAAAGGTTTCCATAAATTTTTCTCATATGCATATTATTCATGAATAAAATTATGGTTTTAATGGTTCAGTTGAACTTATTGAGATTAGTATCTAAAAATTGTAAAGTTGATAATGTTGACAGCCACTTTAGAAATCATTAGAATGGTTTATTATTGATTTAAATCTAATCAAATCAATCAATCAAATAACTCATCTGTGTCCACATTGCATTTATTAAGAATCTAATGCATTCATTGGAAGCAGCATTTTACTTACATTATCTACTGAGTACTCTGGGCCTTGGCAGCAAATGGTCCTAATACATTTTGACGTACAACGTCTCCTGTTAAAAGGGACAAGTTTGAGCTATTTGGTTCTGATGGAGGAGTTCTGAATGCAGGATGGTATTTTCATTATGGGTGATGTAAAACACATATACTGTAGGTACCTGTAGATGTAGGGTGCCACAACGAATAAGAGAGCGACCACGGCCAGAGACAGAGCTCCCACCAGAAGAGCTTGAAAATAAGAAAAGGAAATGTTTACAAATGGACACTGTGTAATCAGTCTGTACCACCTTCCGTCATAGTCTTTCTGTCAAGAAGCCCATGTCAGGAGCTTTAGTGTACATCTCTATCAGAATAGGATATGATTGGAGGTCAAGAATGGGTTAACAGTACGAGAGGGCACAAATACTGCAGGTGAGGTGTCTTTTATTTTCAACAAAACTATTAAATCTACCCAGATCATAGAACAAAGATTGGGATAACGCTTATGAATTCGATGTTTGAGTGAAAAGGGGTATGTCGATAGACATTAATGCAACAAAATTATGCTGAATACCACCTAAATAGATTTGACCTTCTTTTATCCAAAACTGCAAGTTTGCTACATTATTGCTCACCCATCAGCACCAGCAGAAATTTTACAGCTGTGCAACTGATTACAAAGCTATAACACGTAGGCTCAGGAGATACCAGGAGATATCAGATATCAGTCTTCTTGCGTCAAAGCACAGGAAATAAGGGGGCAGTACGCGACATGTTTGTCTTCAGTGGAAAAACAAACAAAAAGAAGCTATTTTAACCTGAGCTTGAATCCACAATACGACATCCACTCTGAACAAAGAGTGGTCACTTAATCGCCTCGGGAAAGTCCTGGCATCTATGCCGTCCACTCATAAAAACACCATAAAGCTCTCAGCACATAAAGTGAAACGACACACAGCCATGCTCGCTCTATGAGTTAGGTGCATAAATAGAAAATGAATAGACGCATTTCAAAACAGCTAGATTAAGTTCAGCTCAGTTCAGCGATGCGTCTGCTAAAGTCAAACAAACACTTGATGGCAGTCGATATTCTCGATTTCTTTGTGAGAATTAAGGCCTCAGAAGGTGACTTGTGGTTTGTGGTACAATAAAGAATACACTACTAACATGATTAAAGGGTAGATCTGATAGTAGCTGCACAGAAACATACCGCAACCATCAAATGATCTCATGAAGCCTCACGGCTGATCAATCTGAGGCGCTGAAGTAAACTTTGAAATTTCCTAGCAGGGCAACTCTAACCTGTCTTGAGTTGCTGACCAGACCATTACTTAAGCTGAGCAAGTCCTTTAGGGAGTTTGTATAATCACTGGTCTGCAGAGCTAATGGAAGCTCGTCATACTGTGAGGGGTGCCGTCACACTGACCATAGATCTGCTTGGATAATGGCTACTTGGCCTTAAAAGTCTGATCTACAACATAATCTGCAATATTGTTAAGTAGAGTGTACATTATGGAGAGAGACGCTTTCAAAATCCCATTACGCCCTAATCCTTCCACACTCCCTAATGTATATCCTCCACGCGCAGAGCAAGGCCTTCAAAACAAACAGAAAAGCCTTTCTTTTATTCCTTTTTAAGAAAGCACATCTTATCTGATCAATACACATCATGTCCCAGGAGATGGATGAGTATTGTTGCTCAGTAGATGTGGACAAGCCAAGTGATTCTTCTCTTTGCTGACTCAATTAAGTAGAGAGTGGATCAAAGGCTCGGCCCGACGGTGGACACGGGTTCCTTCACTGTCGCTGTGTCCCACCACAGCAAACGGGTTCACTCTCAGTCTCCTATTCAAAACTGTGTGACTGATAATGTAACGACATCATTTGGTATTCTTCATTAAGGTTGTGTACTCACGCAGGTGTACATTGTTTGGTCTTTTATCCACAGCGGTGGTGCAGCTGGGGTTACTGGCAGCCTCAGACATCTGGATCCAAACAGAGTAATGACCACCTTCTCCATATGTCTGACTCCAACTGCAGTCAAAACAGTGAAATATTGAGACACACTTTCCTTAAAAGCACATACAACTGTGGGTTGTTTTTATTTGATCCCATTTGAAATTATATTTCCTTAGAAGCATATATTAAATTACTTTTTCATGCACTTGCTGCTGTTTTCTTCTGTTTCCTGACTATATAAAAAAAAATTATATATATTTCCTGATGGTTTTTGATCAACACCTATGAAGCTCAGGAGCACCACCTAGTGTCTGCAGACATAACCCTGTCCTCTCTGCAGCTCCAGTTTCAGGCCCCCAAAAACATGCATTACACGCTTATATTGATCCACTGTTGGGATGACATACTAGCTATCACTTGGAGCGTTTTTCAAAGGGGAAAAGGAAATCAATAGCAGCACAGTCTGGTTAGAGACCTCAGCATTGATCTAGGAAGCCCAAGATCAGACCTCTGAGAGGGCAAGAAAAAACACCACCAGAGGCTTGTCACGGTGCAACCCAATCTCTGGCACCGTGTTTACAGGTGACCCCCAAATGGAAAACTCTGCCCTGGTGTCTTGTCAGTCCTGATTGTTTATACATATTTCGACTGTCTCCTTTGGTTAACATCCCCGCTGAGGTTTCCACAGGACAGCTTTGAACCTTTAATGAGCCCTTTTCATCAATATTGAAATGTCAGGTCTTGTTAACCCCAAAAAGGCTCCAGATCAATACCTGGGGAGGTAGTTTAAGGGAGGGCATCACTCAGGTCTAGAAAGCAGGTCAGGATTACTCCCCCAGCCCTGTAAATAATCTTGCAGACTGCTGATGTAATCATCGGATGCCACCACACTATATCATGGCTGGCTGGCAACAAGCACAATACACTCCCACAGGCAGTTAATATGAGTAAACAGGAAACAAATCAGCATTTTTTTCCTCTGGGGATTGTGGGGACATTAACAGCTGGTTTGATTTTATTGATGCTTTGTTAGAACGTTAAACTTGTTACCTGCACAGAGTTACATTCCTGGTCCATTCCACTTGCAGAGTCAAAGGGAATTTAGTGCTGATCACCGCAGATGCATTGTTGTTGTTGGGCTTCACAGTAACCAAATGCTGGTACACACACTGAGAAGTCAAAACAGGTGAAACACTGATTTAATGTATTTTACACTCAAAGGAGGCAAATGAAATCTGATGAGGTCATAATGATTAAAGGATTCAAAGATTCTTAGTTTTATTTGTCAGAAACACCAGTAATATATGTAATGAAATGCAATGCGGCATTCTAAAAGATTAGTGTGAAAAATAAGGATTAGAAAAAAGAAAAGAAAAAAGAAATTGTAAAAAAAAAGACAATCTACATATGGTGAAAATGGAAGAAGTATTTCTCTTATGCAAAATCTGATTTATTTCTGTCTTTCCTATATTACAGCTTTTTCTTTGTGAAATGCAGGGATCCTCCTTTCCTCAGGTCTCTAAAAAAAAAAAAAAATAAAATAAAAAAAGACTCTTTAGTAAACTGATAAAAGCTCATGTGCACAGTAAGACCATGACATGAGACAATGGTTTGCAAGTAGATATGCATGTGTCAAAAAAGTTGGGAACTACTGGTATAGAGGTTAGAAAAGACTTTCCTGTAGGAGAGACACGCACTGCATCATGGCACATGACACAAGACAGAAAATACTTGCAAACAACAATTCTGTAAAGTAAGAACCTGGAATTTATCTGCTTGGATCGACAACCAGGTGGAACTGTTACTGAAAAGGTACATAAACATACCTATGACATGCAGTGTCTTTAAAACAGGATCATCAGTGTTTAATGTCTCTGATTTAGGGGCTCGGAACAATGTAGTATCTGGACGGGAGGTGCAAGCGCAGCAAAAGTGTGAATAGGGCCTCATACTGGTCATGATATCACTGATTCTGAGCATTTTATTCTTTTTATTTATTCATATATTTCTAGTGTGAGTCCCCCAACTTCAGAAGGTTCCAGTGCTAAATAACTGGAGCAACCCTGTAACCTTAGTGACCAGATAGATTTGGGTGAGAAACAGTGATATCTTGACTGATATGTCGGACAACCTGGACAGACAGACAGAGGAAAGACACACACAGAGATGGACAGTATACAGCATTATTTACCTTGTAGCAGGAATCTGACGTGTAGAACACCTGCATTTCTTCCGTCAGCTGGTTATGAAATGTTAACAAAGCCTGGTCCATTTTTAGAGTGGGCCCTGCATAGATTTAGAGCAGCACGGATTTATGGTGTACACAAAGTGTTTTGTACATCATAAATATAAAAGCAGCAGGGTGTAACAGATCATTATCATTATCTAGATCATAACACTGATAATATTGACTGAGGTAGTTCTCATAATACTGAGGTCAATTTGTCATAATGAAATGTTGACCTCGATTATGGAGACCAAGCATTGATTATCACAAGAATCTAAAAAGAGTACACATATTTTTTGGATTGACATTAAAGCTCTTTCGTAGAATCCTCCTGTCCAATCGTCATTTCAGGAACATGTTTGACTGACTGAACACCAGAATTATCCACCACAGGATCTACCACTAATTTACCTAGAAGACTCACCGGATTTTAAGTGCCCTCCATGACTGCTGGTAACAAGAATTAACAAAGTTAGACTTGCGTATAGCGGTCTCCTGGGCTCCATGTTGTTACTTGAAAACAGCCACTTCCACAGCTCATCTTTATGACACTCGCGTCAATATAAAAAGCGGTCAAAGGGCAGCGTGTTTGTGGCGCCGTGGCAGCTGTGACTACATGTGCCAGGATGCATTGCATGCCTCTCATATGGGATTTATGTAGCTATGATTACCACTGCAAAAATCTGTCAGATTAAGGGTTATGAAAGTTTAACAGAATTTACAGCTCCAAAATGTTATATGGGATTGTGATAATTAATACTACCATACAATGGATTATAAATTAATAGAATTGTATAATTAAGTAGGAGTATAGGGTTGTTGATTTTATTCAAAAACATACATGCTTTAATTTGTTGCTTCTTAAATAAATAATGCTTGACTTTATGTACCTCTAGTCTTTTACAAAAACATAATGCAAAATCTATTTGAACCAATGTTGCTTACATGATGAAAATGTAAAGCTTTAGCATTCATAAGTAGGAAAACAACAGATGACACATCTATGTCTTCATATATAGATTTACTAGGTTAGATATTCTGAGCCCTAATCCTACATCAAGTTTGAACATACCTTAAAGTTGGACAAAAAAGTCCAGGGTGCTCAGGAAATTCAGTCAGATGTTAGAAGGTGCCCTTTGGGGTTGGAATTCAATTAATTATAGAAAACTACTTAAAAAAGCCTTGATTTTACTGGCTATTTCATAATAGGTTGCTTCTCCCTATGTTGTATACAATTATAAAATAAAGGCTTTTTAAATCATTTTGAAGAGTGCCTTGGATTTCTTTTTTTCTATACCTTTAAGTTAAATTGAGGCCACACCCTTTCTTTTCTTCAACTTTTCATTCTGCTACAATTTTGCACAATCAACTTCCTTACATCAGGTCTTTCTAGATCTATTTTGACAGACGTGTTCTGGAGATAAAAACAAAAGAGGACAAAGTTGACAGAGAAATATCAAGCACTAAAGTAACAAAAACAGCCAGTTGATGTTTTCACATAACCGTATATATCAGAGTTATTAACCATAAATATATCAAAAAAGGAATCAATCTATATTATTTGTCATATGAAATCGTAGGGGACAATCTTAGGCAGAGTCCTCATTTAGGATCCTAGAGGCCTGAGGGGAGAAGCTCTTCCTGAGCCACTCAGTGGCCTGGGGTATCAGGTACCTTCTTCCCTAGCAGAGACTGCTCAGGATATTACCTAGTGATGTCACTGATATGTTCAATTTGTTTACAACACTTGTACAGAATGTTACCTTAATCCGTTGCTGGCAGATACTTGAAAATGAAAAGAAATTCTGATCTATGTAAGGCATTTAATAGCAGATAAAAGGATCAGTACACTGTAAACTTTCTTTCAACAAAAAGTGAATAAAACTTGTATACTGCTGATTTAAATTATATAATTCAATATGTACTGTACATAATAAATTTATGAGTGTATCGAATGATAGTCAGTCTTCACATTTGTGTTGTGTTTGTAGTCTGAAAACTACCTTTTGTCTAACCTACTCTATCAAAATGGACCTTGACCGTTATAGTGGCCTCCTCCTTCTTTTTCTTTGACTTTGAAGGAAAATAGGTCTATTTAGTTATTCAAAAGAATAAATACTTTTCATTAATTAAAGACGGTACGGCAATCTTTTAATGCAAAATTGAAAGCTGTTGTAAAAATAAACTAAAGATCTTTGTGTGAGGTCAATGCGGGATAGTGGTCATTAGAGCCCGAGCCCGGGCCAATATTATCGGCTGATTTTAGGCATTTCCCAAACTATCGGTATCTGCATTCATAATGGCCAATAAAAAATTAAAAAATATGTTCATTCATCAGAATCATTTATAATGACAAATAACTGATTCTAAAAAATTAACGTTTAAAAAATAAATTAAAAACGGACGGTCTACCATGTCATGAGGGTTGGTGTTGCATAGTTTGTCCACCAGAGGGCGCTCTACAACGTCCCTGTTGGAAACACTTGATCATTTTTTATTTTATTGTGTTTTTGTTCAAAGGACTTTAGGTTTCATATCTTTAGTTTGCATTTTTATACATTTTATTCATCAGAACTTTAACATATTTTGATGTTCTTCTGTTCTGTTGTGACAGTAAAACAAATTATCATATTATTTTAGTGAGAACTCATAAATAACTAACAACTAATAACTAATGTTAGGGGAATCTGTTTAAGTTTTGTTACTTGTTTCTAGATTTATTTATTTTAAATATATATCGGCCAATATATGGGCATATCAGATTTTTTATTAACCAAATATTTGTATCGGTATCGGCTTTAAAAATCCTTTATTGTCAGGCTCTAGTGGTTCTACACGTATAAGATCTATAACACACTAACATCATACTCCTTATCTAAGCTTGATGTAGGTGATAGGATGTAGGTGTATGGCCATGTCCACCAACTAAGCCATTTGTCCTCATCTGTCAAAATGCATTTATATTGAAGGACACAATCAGACGCTAACAAAATGCACTGGTAGCAACTACATACCAACACAAATTGCAGATCAGTTCAACACACTCCAGTGCATGCCTACACATCTAAAACTGTTCCAAATTACATCTATTGGGGATATTTCTGTCCAAACACATTTCATTTGGACTCCAATCTAATGGTTTTGTTCTAAATTGCACCTTTCCTTCCTTTCTAACTAAAACACTGAAGCACTGTTCTCATTTCCTCACCCAGCCAACTGTTGGATGCTGATCACTTGCCACATCCTGTCCCTATCCTCATTTCATTAACCAGATCATTTCCCTGAGCGTTTGCCGTGACAGATGAGTTCACCGGGGCCATCTCGCAGGAGCAACTCATTAACCTTTGACATGAACTCCAGCCAGCAGAAGAGCTGCGCTTGCTTTAAAATCTGTAGTCCTGTTG
This sequence comes from Etheostoma spectabile, assembly GCF_008692095.1. Lineage (NCBI taxonomy): Eukaryota > Metazoa > Chordata > Actinopteri > Perciformes > Percidae > Etheostoma > Etheostoma spectabile. The sequence goes on along the minus strand of NW_022604642.1, from coordinate 98,445 downwards.
AATAGAGACATCATTAACAGTGTGCTATTATTTTGAAGTTTAAGTCCATGTTTAGTATGTGTGCATCTATAATGTAGAAAAGATTATTAAACAGTGCATAAGAGGGACAGTATCCTTCACCTTTCAATACACAGCAAACACTGCCAGTACAGCAGTGTTTACTGAATCCTGCTACAATTGCTGGCTTCATGCATGCCTTGTGCAACAGATTACAGTTTATGATTAAACCCATGCTGACATGTGGCAGAGTAGCCTATGAGCAGTGAGGATTTCTGCTCAGGCTTCTGCAGGGGCAGCTAAGCAGGACCTACAGCTCATGTGTCAGATTGGAGTCATTCCAGTCACTCTGTGCAACAGGGAGCTGGAGCTGAACCTCTTCTGTGCATCAAGACACTCTGCAAACATGGTGAGTACACAACCTCTCAACAGTGTGTCCAGTTTGCCACACAGGGCTGCTTTTCACCTCACACACCTGTTGCCATTTATTCACGTTCAAAGTCTAAAACTCCCCTAGATAATGTTTGATGGCAGACTGACAAATACCGATAGATTAATTTGATTCAAAGTCTTCTATATGCACATATAATTCTGCAGGGATTAGACTGACAAAGGCACATTCTCCTGTCTTTATGTATGCATTAAGCCACCGCGTGAGATAGATGAGGATAAAGCTGGTGGATATTGTCTGTGTGCTGCCCATTCTGTCATCTGATTAGAGTGTTGCTATGATACCCGTTGATGTCATTGCTCTGTTTCAGGCCGTGATCATGACATGTGTTTGCTCTGGTTTATGAACACGATGGATAATCTGGGGACAAAGGATGCAAAAGTCCCCTCTTGGTTGTGAAATAAAAGCAGACATCTATTTGGGGAATGTTGTGAAATGTTGACAATGCATTTTAGAATTGGAGTCAGGGTTGTGAAGGCTAAATGAAACGCGCACAAGTAACTTTAAATCCATGTGACTGTGCATCACATGTCAAGATTAGGAACTGAGTTGCCAAAAGGGAGCCCCACCCCCTCCCACCACCACATACCTTTTGACCCAGCTAGTTTTTCAAACCAGGAATGCAACCTCTCATTGTTTCCAGATGGGATCCTGTGCAACCAATCACATTTAGTGTTTGGGAAACTGCCCCTCTCAGATCTGCTGTACTGTTGCCTCTGCACTTTCCAACCAGGCTGGTAAAATTCAGGGTCTGACTGAAGAGGAGAGGGCCCACCTACTCCCCCTGCTACGCAACGCCCAGTGGGTGGAGGTTGTGGGACGGGACGCTATTTACAAAGAGTTTCTTTTTAAAGACTTCAATCAGGTTTCTAATATATCATTGCTTACTGCAAAACTCACAAATCCACATAACAAGCAACTACGGTACATTATGTATATGATTTATTTTCCTTTCAGGCTTTTGGTTTCATGTCCAGAGTGGCTTTACAAGCAGAGAAGATGGACCATCATCCTGAGTGGTTCAATGTCTATAACAAGGTATAAAAGACTAATTATGACTCATATAAATTGCATTACAACCCTTAGGGTGGTTGCAGCTTTTGGTAATTGGTGAATGAATCACAGCTGGACTTGCTCCTGATTGGCTTGTTTTAATAAAGAAGAGCCCATGTACTAAAGCTTTAAATTAAAAACTAAATGTAATCTACATTTATCTGCAACATGATTAAACACGTTGACAGAGATGCTCCCTTTTCAAAGCACTGTCCAAATAACTGAAGTTGGCTGATTCAACGCCACTCCCTGCTGTCTCAAAACGTCCAAGCTCACACAGGTGTATAGCTAGTTCTAAGCTAATGAGACATCGCCTCGAGAAAGGGTGTGTTTCTGAAACTTAGTTTTCCTTGCAAAAATGCTCCATAGAAGGAGACAGTGTTACGCTGTTCAGTACCAAAAGGCAGACAGACACAGCTAGCTAGCTAGCTGGTGAACATACTGTCGAATTTAGCAGCTAAAGAGCAAGACATTTCGTTTAAGAGTCGTGGAGACTAAAACAGAGATAAAAGAGAGTGAATGCTAGACTTACATTCAACAAGTAGACAGAAACACGACCCAAGTGAATGCTAACGTTGTTCCGTGTCGGCATGGCATCTATTTGCGAACATGTTCGATATCAAGTGAAGTGAATACGTTATATTTAAACTTTTGTTGGATGCGAGACCCTAGACTACCTCTATATATAGGCACATAATTATTATTATTTTTTTTTTTTATTTGAATTTATCTACCTTTTTATTTCTTGTTTAGTTTGTATTTCAGACATTTTTAATTATGCTGAGTTAACTGACATTTTAATTGACTTCACTGTCACTAGGTTACATTTCAACTGCCTACTGTGCTTATTCTCAGCTACATTTTAGTGATTAATATTCAACTTTTTAGGTTCTTCACATGCTCACATCAACTGCTTTTATCAATTAAAATGTTGCAGATGGAGGCAGAGACAGATATTTCAGATATTATATATTTTTTGTCTTTAGCCTAATGTATGTCAATAGGAAGGCAAGAGTGGATGATGCCATAATGAGGTTGGCTGATTTGAGACTTTGAGTTTTTCTGATGTGCATTAAAGAATCTTTTGGCCAAAGCAAACACACTTGAGAGAAATAATGTTCTAGTCATATGTAGTACTCAATGTTCCCTTCTCTGCTCCATTTTCCTTTGCTCCCCAGGTCCAGATCACTCTCAGCACACATGACTGTGGGGGGCTGTCCCAGCGAGACATCACTTTGGCCACCTTCATTGACCAGGCATCACTGATGTGAGCAACATTTCAACAATAAAAACTTAAGTGCTTTGTATATTCATTCCACTGAGGAATCTGAAGATGTGACCTGCAAATCCAAAGAATATGAACCAGCTACTTCCAATGAATTGTGAATAATGTAGCTGTATTAGACTGCAAAGGGTTCAATGTTTTGGTTTGCACTTAGTGAATAATTATTAGCCAAAGGTTAATGATAAAATGTTTACACATTAAAGTCTTAAGAATCATGTTATTTCTCAGAAACTATTCCATAGAACATTTACAGTGGTACGCGTGACTCTGTCACAACTAGTCTTTTGTGCCAATGTTTTTGTACTTTACTGTTCATAAATGTTATTTTCTGTCAAACTGTTCATGTCATAACTGAAAGAAATGACCAGAAAATGATCTTATCAGACTGAGTGGATTTTATGAGACCACAACACTGTAGATAATCTGTTCAATTAAGAAGGATTGTGTTAACTGGTCAGAGTGGGTTAACTGTGTTGGAAATCTGCTAAACAAGGATGTATGCTGACATGAACACAAATCTTTAAACCTGTGTACATTCAGAACTTGAGGACATAGTGTACAGGGGGGTGGACAAAAGTCAATCAGACCTTACAATATAATGCAATCCAATACCCTTGTTTGTGTTACTTTACTATGTTTGAAAGACCAGTGGACCTCAATGTTGCAGTTATGAAGCCAAATCCCTGAGGATGTTAGAGAGAAAATCTGCAATGATGTCAGTTCAAACCTCTGAAAGCACAGAGGTGAAGGCTAATTATTGCTACATTGTCACCAAAGTGCAATGACACAATGTAGGTATATTTCCTCTGCAGACCTAATAAACCTGATACAGTTTGTAGTCACTTTCACGTAACGCTTAAAGAGGAGTTTGCATTTAAAGGTTTTTATTCAAGATTACTTGACAATTCAATCGTCATAATTTCTGAGAATATTTCTCCAAAGCAGGACGAGTCATTGCTGGAAAAGTCTTTTTTGCATGGGCCTGGGTTTCCCCACTGTCACTGGGCACAGTATTTGAGGATTGATGGACACATGATATGAGCTTAAATCATTAGTGGGGATTTTATACACTCCGTCCGTCTTTAGTCTTTTAACCAGGTACTGACTAAAAGATGGAAAAAATCTCCCCACATGTAGGAACCTAAATACATTCATCTCTTAAAAACTGCTCAGTATGTAAAAACACAAACACTCACAAATTAAGTGATTAATAAACACCCAGTGGTCACACAAATTAACAAACCAATATGCTGCATTCAATACTATGCTTCTAATGACTTTTCTCTGAAACAGAGCATTCCCCTTCATTTCACTTCATAAAAGGAAAATGTATATATTGCACAAACATGGAAATAATTTCATGGAAAGACAATTGTATCAAGCAATATTGGGAAAAGCACACGAAAGAAAGAAGACAATGGGCCTCATTCACCAATATGTTCTTAAGAACATATTGGTGAATGAGGCCCCATGTTTTGGTGATACAGAATACATCTTTGTGAACCTCTTAGTAAATGTGTACATATCCTGCTGAATGGATATCCACATTTAGTCAGGGCAGAGCGGGATTCTCCCAACTTAAAACACTATCAACCTGTCAGTCTGTGGACTAAAAACCTCTATCACAGTGGATCAGTTTCCATTCAGCATATCTGAGAACACTTTATTACAGCTTATCAAATGCCCTAACATTGGGAATTGTATTATGTTTGAAATTGAAAAAACAGTTACCCTGTTAGAATGTGTTTCAGTGGATGAATAAATGACTTCTGCATTAAGTAGAAACTGAGGTAGAGTGAATTAGGAAACAAATGTTAAAACAAAGTTGTACACCGGTGACTAAGCAGACTACAGAGGAATTATTGAGTTTCCGTTTCTTGATGATAAACAGTAGACCAGGGCTGGTAACAGCCTTCAGTCCAGTATGTTAAAGGATGTTACATTTCATTGCTTTACTTTACAAGCCAGCTACTGTGTAGATGTTCTTTCCCAACTCTGAAAACAATGAAAAAAAGAACCAAAGAATAACCAAAATGGCTAATAAGCTTTGGATTCCATTAGCCACTTTCTAAATATTTATGGCCTGGTTACAACTTCTCACTTATTTAAATTTAAAAGACAATTTTATTTAATATTGACATTAAAAGCTCCCAAATCATTCTTCCTCAGTCTACAAATCTAACCACTTTGAACCCCAAATGCAAACTGAAAAACAAAATGGATGTCATCACACTAAGTGCTAACAAACAAGGACATGCATGGTCATGCTTACAGACAAACTTCAACCATAACATCAAAATTGTTGTTTCAAGGGATTTACAGATTAACCTGATATGTTCTTGCAGTGCTTTTACATTAAAATGCTGTCCTCCAGAGAACTACTATATCATGATGATGATGAAAACTTTCACCTTCCACAAGCCTCCACATGTAGAGCCAGTCTAAAGCAGTACATCAGGTTCCATGCTAGAGGGCAGCAGCAAAGCGTTTTTAACAAGCTTTCAGTGGTATGTGTTTTAGCTTAGTCATCATCACAGACAGTGAAGCAGTGATGGCAACAAGCTGAAATGTTCAGACTGTAAAAACAAAACAACATTTTGAATGGCTTAGTATCAGTAGAGATTATGACGGACATTTAACTGAAATTGAAATGAACTTTTTAGACAAATACAATAACAGACACTTCCACTACATTAATAAAAATCAAATGAAAAGACTTGTTTGGAACCAGTCATTTCTTCTCTGTGCCACATAGACACGGTGTTTTCAGCGATTTACGTCTGGGCTAATTAAAATGACGATGGCTTGTGCTTTAAAAAGATCTTTGCAGATGTTTCCGTATGGTGCAGGTATGCAAGATAAGGCAACCGTAGAGCAATTAGCTCAGGGCTCTGGGAGGAGGTTTCCCTGCGTGCGGTGGGGCCGGGCCAGGAGGGCCCAATCCTGCTTCAGTGGGCTTTGCCGTTGCCGTTCATGTGACTGGTGTTTGACTTGGACACCTCGGTGCTGTAGAGACAGTCCAGGAAACCCCGGGAGATCTCCGTCACCATAGATCTGTCTGGGATAGACTGGGCCATGCCATAGATCGCTCCCTGAAACAGTAAGAACACACAAATGAGTTTAGAAGTGCACAGTAATTAAAGAAAAACCCACACTCCTTTTACGCTTACAGATTATCACCAGTCGGTGGTGTTTCAGGATTTCAGGAAACATCTGATGATTTACTTTTCTTATAAGTAGTGTTGCACACTGTGGCGCCATATGCATTTCTCTTTTATTCATTTGCACTTTCAAGACTTCACTTCCTGTGATCAGCACCTCACTACAAACCTTGATGTACTTTATTTTTTATAAACATACCTGCCTTGACAACAAGCACTTCACTTAGAGAGATTTTCTCTGATCATATGCTGTAGATGGAGAGTAAAAGTCTGACACTGCAGACCCAAACCCATGTGATGATTCTCAGGCAAGTTCTGGTGTTATAAGGAGTGTCTTTTCTTCTTTTTTTATGATTTCCATCAGATTTATGGACATTTATTTGTGCAGATGACATTGCAAGTGTAAGTCAAACTGAATACATAAATGTGTATCATATCTGTGTGTTCAGAGCTGACTGAGTTACGACTCAGAGAAAAAGAGTATGATTTTTTTAAACGGTTTTAAAGTACCTTGAGGTGTATAATGACTACAGCAGTTAGTGGACAAATATGTGTTACATAAATAATTAACAATGAATGGAAGAATTTGTAAAATAAACAAAATAAAAATAAACTCTTAAATTTGTTATTATAATATGTATATTTGGCTGTAAATCTTGTGGTTATTTATCCAGTAGGACTTTGTTCTATATACAACCTTTTATTTGCATTTCTGTTATTGAAATGAAGATACGCTTTATTCCCCAGTGTGCTCCTAACAAAGCAGCTTTGTGCCTGTTTGGTAGAGTTTCCACTCCATTTGAAACGGACACACAAAACAGAACATGCAGTTTGTTGTCAACTTGAATTGACGGCTCGTGCAGCAGAAAAACAAAATGCCACATGTACCCACAGCATGGTAAACAATAGAGACCGGCAAACACATGACGATGAAATGTATGGTTTGTCGTGCCTTAATACAAATGGAATTTGTACTATCTCACACTTGACCTAATGATACATGGAAAGGTTGACAACACACTTCCACACGGTCAGGATTCTCCCCTCTGGGTTCTCTGGTTTTCTTCTACAGTCCAAAGACATGTAGGTCATCTGAATTGGAAACCTGTATTGCACATTGACTACAAGTATGGATTTGTCTCTTAGTTTTGTGATAGACTGGCAGCGTGTTACTGCTAAACAGGTAACATTGAGTGATGGTAGAACATCAAAGCAAAAATGGTTTACCATTATTGCTTTAGATGGACAATGCATCTTATGATATCATAATCCATTTTAGCTGCAGTGAAGATATCACAATGATGTGACATCACAGCCTCTTTACAGGATTTATTTTTTAAACCAAGCTGTGGACTTCTTAAAGATCCTGCAGGGTATTATATATATAGTTCTAGATCATATTAAGCAGGTGCTGGTTCTATTCATCTACAGAATTCTGTATTACTAAATGAACAGAGCATCTATTCTGTACACTTGTTTAGTGCTGCAATGTTCTTGTTGTATAAATTATTGTTGTTTGAGATAATAAATCTCACTACTTGATATAAAATGTCAACATGTTTGCTCTTTCAGAGATTACTTATATATTGATGTACTCATCAAATGTAGTACTGTGTATTCAGTGTATAAATGCAGCATAAACATGTGTGTGAGCAGAGCTAGCTCACCATTCCTGTGGTTTTCGCCTTGGGGTTCTTCATGATGATAGCAACCTGCTCTTTGACATCACGGATAAAGAGATCAGCGACGCCCGACTGTGTGTGCAGAACTGTGCAACAAAGGTGGATGCTGTGAAAGAACATTATACAGTTGTTATACTTCTGATAAGTGATGACAATCCTTTTTTTTATTATTATTTTTATAATTATGTTTTTGTGTGTACCTGGATGGGTACTGCAGTGTGTTCAGATTCCAGCCCTTTGAAGTCAGCGCATTAGACAGACTGAATATATCGAAAATGTCTGAGCCTATAGCCACCACTGACACCTCTGGGTCCCCAAACACAAACACGCCTTTAATCTTGCGGATTCTGTTAACGAAAAAGAAAGGGTGAGGTGACAATTTATAACAAAGTTCGAGAGCTCTAGTGTTGTTTTAACACATCTTAATCACATACAGTGGCTTGGATAAGTTTGCACACCCATGCTAAAGTTGATTAAAAAAAACTTTTGGAAATTGGTCCAATTGGTTAATGCCTTATTTCAATAAATGTAGGAAAATCCAACCTTTTAAGGACACCAATTTTCTTTGTGAATGCATAATGTATTGTAAATAAATAAATGTTCTTCCTTAAAATACAGCGGGCATAAGTATATACACCCCTATGATAAATTCCCATAGACGCAGGCAGATTTTCATTTTTAAAGGCCAGTTATTTCATGGATCCAGGATAATATGCTACTGGATAAGGTTCCCTTGGCCTTTGGAATTAAAATAACCCCACATCATCACATACCCTTCACCATACATAGAGTTAGGCATGGGGAACTTTCCATAAGATCATCTCTCAATGCAAATCAAACTAGCTATTAAGCCAACTGAAATAACACCATGCCACTGCAAGTGTCTTACTCTGTTTTGATTTTGCGTGCTATGGCGATTATCTTCTTGGTGGCGTCTACGTATCCATTCTCTCCCATGTGCATCATGGTGGCCCAGCAGGCGGCGATGATTCCTCCAGGCCTGGAGCCGGCAACAGAGGGCGAGGCGTAGATTCCTCCCTGCCAGTCTGGAGCTACAAAGTACTGGTAGTGACGGTACTTTTTATCACTGTAGAGGATCACTGAGGAACCTTTGGGGGCGTAACCATACTGGAAAGAAATGTAGTGACACACAATGCAGTATTAGCATACCTATAAAAGTATGGCCTGGGGCCAGTTAAGATTCCACAACTATTGCTTTACACATAGTACTATGTCTATTTCCTGGATTTGATTGAAGTAGGCTTAAAAGAAGCATTGATTTGAAGGAAATAAACAACCTTACCTTGTGGGTGTCAGCAGAGATGCTGGTCACACCTTTCACCCTGAAGTCGAACGGGGCGAGTGGATAACCAGCCTTGGCCATGAAGACAATAAGAAAACCTCCCAGACAAGCATCCACATGCAGCGGGATGTTGTAGCGTACAGCCAGCTGGAACACACACCGAGGGAAAGTGTCAGAGATTTGACTTCCCCGTTTCCATTTTAAGAACCTTTTTTATGGTAAAAATGTTTCACTTCTGACCTTGGCTACTTCCTCGACGGGATCCATGATTCCGTGAGGAAACTGAGGCGCCGAGCACACAAGCATGGCGGTGTTCTTGCTGATGGCTCTCTTCATAGCCTTGAAAGAGAAGAAAAATGTTGGGAACAACTAATGTCCAGCACATTCTGCCTGTGTGTGTCTACTGTCTTCTCACCTTCACGTCTACTTCCATGGTTTTCTTGTCAAGCGGAATGTGTACCAGCTTCATCCCAAAGTAATGCGCTGCTTTGTCAAAGGCTGCATGGACGCTCACAGGTGCAAGACTGCAGTAGAACAACACAAAAATAAAGTTAGAATGTCTTTAGAAACACAGTCAAGAATAAGCCTTTAAATGTTTTGCATTCACTATTGTATTGCCTTTCTCTATTGGCATGTTCATGATTATGTAAAGTACTGCCATATCGTGTAGCGGCTCATTCCAGAAAGAAGACCCACTTACTCAAGGTAATCCACAGTCCTGGTTGTGAGCAGTTTCATGTAGGAATTATTTTCTTTCTACCGAACTACACTCGCCAACCATATCACTGCGCAGATGAAGTGTAATCGTGGATCAGTTATGTTCCACTATACTGGAGAGAAGGCCGACATCTCTACGGCTGATATCTCCAACACTGGGACACTCACACCAAAACAGTCTAGATTGATGATTGACCAGATTGAATGTGGCTTGCAGAAATTAATTATTCAATACAACTACAGGAAATCATATTTTAGTGGAGAAACAAGAGTAAAATATATTTTATATAATCTATATATTAGAGATTATATGAAAGACACTCCTCTGAACCTGAATGTGTAATTATTTTTTATCATGCTACAATATTAAAAGTTGAACTGCCCATGACTGATCCTAACCAAAACTGGTTAATAAAGCACCTCTTACATTTCAGGGTATTTGACCCCACGTTCATACGCCATGTCTCTGTACGCCTTGCAGGCCATCAGTATGCTCTCAGTCCCCCCTGAAGTAACCTGGACAAAAAGGCAAAGGTTGTGTAAATGCTTTGAATCCATCCATCCATCCATCCATCCATCCATCCATCATCAGCCTAAACAACATGTGGACATATGCTCATGACCGCTTACTGTGCCACAGGAGTTCGGTCCACCGTTGAAAAGTGTGCAAGCCATTCTGACAACCTCTGCCTCCATCTTTCTTACGCCAGGAAAAATGTCTGGGTGAAGTGGGTTGCTCCATGCAAAATCTCCATATACCTAGAGACAAAGAAAGAAAAAGAGTTAAAGCTCCCATATTATGCTCCTTTTCAGGTTCATTCTATTTTGGGCTTCTACTAGAACATGACGAAATGTTTTAATTTAGCAACAATTGTTCTCAAACTGACTCTCTTAATAAACCTGTTTTCACACTTTGTCAGACATGCTCTGTTTTAGCGCCTGTCTCTTTAAGCCACCTCCCTGAAAAAGCCCAGTCTGCTCTGACTGGTCAGTGTTTCAGGTCTTCAGCATCTGTGCTACCTGAGTCTCTGCACCCTGTGTAAGGAATGCAATGGAACAGTAGGGGCCCTTTCTACCTACATTATAGTTGTGACATAACAATTGTACAGAACACCAGACGGCTCGTTTAAAGGTGCACTGAGTTCCTGCATGGTTTCCGCGCAATTTCAATTTGGTCTCAAATCGTAGGCATCTCTCCTTGATCCGCTAGCTGCCTGCCCCCTGAATACACGGTGAAAAAGCCCGGTCTCAGGAGACAATACAGGGGTCGCAAACGACAAACAAACACTAGAGGCACAGGATAGGCACCAAAACATAACAAAACACTCCAGCCAATCACCGACAAGATGGTTGAGGGAGGGGGTGGGGGTTAGTGAAAGTCACTCAGTCATGACAGTTACGGAAACGGGGGGGAGGGGCAAGCTTGCTCTGTTTTGTTTGTACTTGGAACGTCAACAGAAGTGACCATGCAGGAACTCATGGTGCACCTTTAAAAGGGAAAGGTTCTGAATACCGAGTACATTTCTCTGTGGATTGAGCGTTTTGATACTTTCACAGTATTTATGTAGCACCTCAACATGTTTTATAATTAAAAAAAGACTTAGAAATCTCACTTTTTTACAATGTAAAACAGTTAAGATAATCTCCAAATATTTACTGTGAAACAAAGCAGGGTTGCAGTTGTCTCTTATAAAAGGAATGAAGGGAAGTTGTTTGTCAAAAAATGTAGACACAAAAATATATCTGTAAGTCCTGCTTACTGTAGCTAACACCAACATGTATTCAAGTTCAACCTTGACTATTTGTCCATGGAATGCCAAAGTCCAGAGATGTACGCAAAGATGCATACCTTCACCAAGAGATTGGTCAGTGATTTATCGCCCCAGTACACTGCACCCGAAACACATCCTTTCTCCCACTGCACCTCATCTGCAACAACACAACGGAATTTCTTTTCAATATAAAAATTGGGCCACAACTTTAGATATACTCTTCAGGAAGTCAGATATACATAATGAAGCTCAGGAATGAATGATGACTTACTCAGAGTCTCGTACTCTCTGATTTTGTCCAGCACTTGGCTCTGAGAGAGGCCTTTAGAGGGCAGCTGTTTAGTGTAGCTCATCCCCTCCTTCAGAGTACACACACTAGCAGACATGTCATCCAAAGCCTTGTTGAGCTTCCTCTGGATCTGTCATAAAGAGAGGACAAAGTTACTTTGAAGACATTGACTGTCACTGGATGCAGTAAGAAACCAACAGTAAAGCACATCATTCCCTGAAATGAGTGCTGGTGAAGCTACAGTAAATGTTACTGAAAGGAACAACATGTCCACTGTATTATCAGCACCTTATATGTAACTTTGCTGAAGCTTGAAAGTGAGCTCTCAAAAAGTAACCAAATGTTATCACCAGTGCATGATGTCAAGTGGGCCAAAGGTCGTCCCCCCCGCATGCTGTACTCAGTCATCCAAGAGTGACTCATAAGTGTCTCAGACAACAGAGTCAGTGCACATCTGGTTGGAAAAGAAGGAACCCATTTACCACTGATACTTACTGTTGCGCCAACAAAGGGTATTTTTCTGACGAGTCGAAAGCACAGCTTCTTAATTCTGGATGGGAGACCTATTACCCAAAAAACACAAGGCAGCAGTTGTGGTGAAAAGCTGGCACACATTTAACCTCAAACAAACAGCTGACTATGACCTATAATCACACGTCAAGCCAAGACGTGATCTATGAAAATCGGAGCCACATTCACAAAAGCATTTCATTTCGACCCTGGAAGTGCTGTAGACGTGCAGTTTCCTTCAAGAACCCTTAACTTTCACTCTTTAAGACCTGAAGTGAAATGGGCGGAGCTGACCTTGCTGCAGAGGAATTCAACCCATGATTGATTGATAGCCGTTCTAGAAAGTTTTGTTGATTGATGGCATTTCCTCAGTCAAACACACTAGAGAACAAGTACTGAACTAGAAGATACTATCTGCACAGTAACGAAGGAACTTTAACTAAAAAAAGCTTTTGACTTAATTGTTTGGACCACATTCTGAGTTACCAGAGAGTAGACTGGCAGTGAACCTGATGTTAACGGTTCAGAGAATATGCCTGCAAATTACAGTATGCCGTCTAAACTCACATGCTGTCAAACTGGCCTAATCGGGGCATTGACTCAAAAATCTCAGTGAACATGGCCTCTAGAATCTTAGTTTTATGCGTTATGTTCCCCTGCTTTGTATAACGTGTGAAATATTACTTTCTTGCTGGAAGAGGAAGCCTTTGATCCAGACTGAGCCTAGCGTAGTGATGATTGTGGCTCCAATGATCTGCCACGGCTCCAGGTCCACGCATTGTGAGTTGACCAGCCGTCGGCCATCCTCCAGGTACAGAAGGACCATCTCCTTATACACCTCCAAGGCACTCTGGACACAGAGATGACAATATGTTAAGGTTGCTTTGAATGAAAAACAAAAGAACCTCGCATCACTAGTGCAAATACATCTGTTACAAATCTTTGTTCCTCTATTATAATATGAGGAAGTGAGCTTTGAATACTTTGTGTTGACGAAAGTTATCGTCACATTTGACACCATTTTATTTTCAAAATGAGGTAATCGTTTTTTTAAGACCAGATGCATGATTGGTGTACCTGCATTGCAAAAATACCTATGTATCTATGCACAGAAATACATACATTACATTATAATAATACTACAACATATTATCTCATAAAATTCAGTCAGTTAAACCTTAAATCTTGATGTGCAATTTTTCATTTAGTCTAGCTGTCTGACATCTCCATAAATGCTACGTGGCTAAAAAAAAAAAAACTACCGTTTTGTCTTGACTTTAAACACAAATACACAATGAAACAGAAAAATACTCCAACAGCTCACTTTTAGGAAAGAATTAATTTTGAAGGCAAGAATCAAATTTTTCAAAGCCACTTGCCTGAGCGCTAGCACATACTTTCACAAGATGTTGAAGTAAAAGACATAAATAATTGTAATTCAATAACACAGCTCTGGCATATTAAGACAATCCTTGTATTAGTATTACAACTAAGCTCCGGACCTGGGGAGACAGATCCACCCTCTGGAACGCCCTCCCTGACCACATCAAACAGTCAAGCACCCTACCATCATTCACACAGGCCCTCAAACTCACCTCTTCCAACTTGCTTTTCCTGTTAACAGACCTTCCCAGTTTTTCCCTCTTTTTCTTTGCCCAACTCTCCTGCTTTACCTGTGCTTATCCATGCACCTGAGTGTCTTCCTTTTCTTTTTTGTCTGTCATGTCTACGTACCTTTTTTTTTGTTCGTAAACCAAAACTGTAAAGCGTCTTTGAGTGTTTAGAAAAGCGCTATATTTTTTTTATTGAACAACGCCACGCCAGTATTCAGTGTTATTTATCACAAATCCAAGTACTTACATCAGATGACATCGTCAGGCTAACAGAGTTCAGTTTCCCTTTCACACCAATACTGTCAGCAGTAAAGAGAGTTGTCTCTTCGTTCCCCAGGTGAGAGTGAGAGAACTCTCTCAGCTGCCTGGACAACTATCACCAGACTCCTCCCAGCACCCAAACAGGCAAAAACATACCCGGCCAGCTGATCAGCAATCATGATCACACAAGGCAGAAAGTTCGTCTTCAAATAGACAGAACTATAAATGATACTTTGTACATTTAGTTCACCAACACATGCTGAGATATGTGTTGCTAATCTGTATATAAATGCAACACAAGAAGGTCAAAGTAAATCACAGCACAATACCAAATTAACTGTCCCATGAATGCTATTTCATAAGTGCAGCAAAATTATCTTTCCATTATCTCAGTGGTGTTTTTATGACACAACAGCAGGCAGTTTGATAACGAGGACGCTTGTTTCTTCACCTCAGCCACAATCAGATGGATAAAGGTTTAAGGTTCAAAAGACAACATTTTAGGTAATCCCAGTCTGCACCGCCTGATAAATGTAAATGTAAATGTAAATGTATTTTATTTATATAGCACTTTACAACGACCGATAATGAACCAAAGTGCTTCACAACAAATAAAACCACAGATTTAAAACAATGCACCACTAACAAAATTACATATCGAATTATAAAGTAAGAAAATATAAAATAAACAAAAATAAAAACAATACAATCAATGCAAATATAATAAACATAATAATAATGCATTTTATTTATAATGCCCTTTACATTTCAAATGAAATCTCAAAGTGCTACAGTAGCAAGGAGTTAAAAACAGTTCCCAGAATATAACAAAATCAACAAATAGCAATAAAACACCAAACATCCCATAATAGTGCAAATGAGGCAAGTTCCCTTGTGCAATTGAAACACTGTAATTGTGGAATTGAAAAGGCATACATTAAGAGTTTTGTGATGAAAATATCAAGTTGTTTTTAGTGATTGAAGCTTGAATGGAGGGTTGTCTGTCTGCCCCGCTGCCCAGACTACAGCTGCCATACCTGCCTGTTTGGATAACATGTTCTTATACAGGTTTGGCCAGATCAGCTGCATAGAACCGGGTGGGAAGCAACGGAAAATAAGCTATTAAGTTAACATGTGTTGACTGTGAGGCTTGACTTGATTTGTCACGATAGAGATAATGTATGCATGTGAAGGTAGAGTACAGGTGCAAAGCCCATCATCTTGTCATAAAGAAAAGATTAAACGGTATTATCTTACGTCAGTGCTAAAGGACAATATGTCTCTTAAGATACAGAACTCTGCTATCCAACACATATATGTATGTATGTATGTATGTATATATATTTGTAATTTATTCGTTATTTGCCAAGCACATTTTACACATACAAGGAACAAGGAATTTAACCTATCCTAATTATTTAGGAGCACTGGCCAGCCACAGGCAACTAACTATTTGTAATGCTTGTACCTACGTCAAGGGCAGTGGCTGGTTTGTCTTTATGGAGGAAACCGGAGCACCCAGAGGAAACCCACACGAACACAGGGAGAACATGCAAACCTCACACAGGCCCTGTCCGGAGCGATCTGAACCCAGCACCAGTACAGCAGGGCCTACCTGCATTAAGGCAGCAGTGAGCCAACACTGGCTATATTTTTGCCTTCAGGTCCATCTACACTGTTCCAAATCATTAAATGCTGTCTTTGCCCCTCAGGAAAACGTACACAAACTTCACACAAAGACACTTGTGCCGGTAATGTCCGACTCATTGTTAAACAGTGGACGCCCATTCCTTTGCTCCCCCTCATACAACATCTGACTATTCTGTTAGGAGAGCTTTTGTTGTCTCAGAGGGGAGGTCATGTTCTCATGGAAATGTACTGGGTGTGAGGTGGCGGCTCCTTAACACATCAAGGGAAAACATGCTGCAAGCACAACATCACAACAGCTTTCAGTCAAATAGAGATCCAGAAATCATTGGGGGGGGGGGGGTAAATAATTACAGCTGTGTGGTGTGTTCATTAACTCTCCACATGGCTTCCGGACTATCATGAGATGAACTGACTTGTAGGCCAAATGAGCTTTTTGAGTCTACATCTTTTCTCTTCCTTTGCATTTATCCTAACGAGTCTCTGTGGAAGACAGTGTGGAGGTTAATCTTGCACTGACAGCAGATGTGTGTCAAAAGATCTGCCCCCCTGGTGTAGAATCGCGTCTGTCAAATGATTATTATCAACTAAACTTGATTCTGTTCCTTTAAGGCAATCTTTACAGCTCTCTGGTGGCGGTAATAGGAGAAATGCTTTGTTAAATCGCCCTGCAGCTTTAAGTTCAACCGGATCTCTAATTGTTAACAGGGGCTGCAAACAATAAACAATGGGAAGGAAATGTACACCTTCCTACCAGGCACCTCATCAAAAAATAAAATCAGATTTTGACCTAATAGAAGCGTAACATGAAGTCATGTTAAGGCCCAGTTGTGTACTTTCTTTAATTGTCTTATTTCAGGTGTCTGAAAGACGACCGTGGCTCATCTTATGTAAAGTGTCCCATTTCAGGAGCCAAAGTATCAATGTAGGTTAAAGTGTTTCTTCAAAAAACACCAGTACGTCTGTAACGCACGGCTTTGTTCTCAAGGGGGACGTTCAAACCCACTTTGTGGACTTAGAGCATCCCTGAGACAGAAACAAGTCGGCTCATTGGCTCACCTCCCTACTGATAAACAAGTCTTCGGCTCTTCAAGTGTCTTGTTGCAGCAATGCCACCGTCCCCGTGTACCACACACACACATACACACTCTATGTAACGTAATGTGAAAAACACACTAAAGTGAAGCGACACCTACCCAGTAGTCCATGTTGTCGAGGCAAACTCTCGCCCAAAGTGCCCTGTTTGTGTCTACTACTCAGGAAAGAGCCTGCTTTGAGTCTCCGGCTCTCATCTACATGCTACTATAAAACACAGCTGCAAGCTAACCCTGATTCAGGAAGTAACCAGCAGTCTGACAAAGCTGCGCGTGGTCCGAGCGAGGGTAGATTTGACAATGCTGCGGTCAGGCTTGGTTACGTATGTCCGCGCGACGCCGCATGTTTTGTAGATCTACAATGAGAAACAGGAACGTCGCACGTTTTGACGCCCACAACCGGAGGAGTCAGCGAAGAGCTGGTGCTGCGTTCTAATGCTCTTGTTAAACTCCAACTCCAACTCATGTCAGTGCATTAATATAAATAATAATATATGGGTCACAGCCATGACTTAAAAAATAATGAAAAAATGTTATGGATTCAGTTGGTGTATCTATAACAGCTCCGTTATGCTGTCTGTACATTTTGTTTCTCCACATGATAACATCAACACATACTTATGAGGAGTTAAACAAAATCATTTCCATCTCTGTGACTATGCTTTTTTTTCTTCTTTTGAACTTAGTCCAACAGTTTTTTTTGTAAAGACATGGTAGGTTTTTATTTTCAGCAGGCAAAAGAGCGCCTCACAGCAGCCGAGCCCTGGTACTGCACCAACACCTTCAACAATAGAATAGAAAAGAATAGAATACAAAAGAATAGAATAGAATAGAATAGAATAGAATAGAATAGAATGCCTTTATTGTCGTTATGCACAAGTGCAGTACCTGTGCAATGAGATTGAAGCAACCCCTTTACAGTGTTGACACGAAGAATATAAAATATAAAAATATAGATTATAGGTAGTGCAGACCAAAAAGAGGGGGGGGGGGGGGGGGGGGGGGACCTGGTGCACAGTCCTGAGTCGCGAGAGCAACTATATACATATACATAAAATAAAACACGATAAGGACTGCAGATACAAACCCTTTTTTATAGTTGACGCAATTCTGTTCTGGGAATGTTTTTTTTATTTAGTATTAATTCTACAGAAATATTGCCATATTGAACTACAAAGGTATTATTGTATTACTCAAATAATCCCGAGGTAATATGGATGGAACAACAGTTTTGAAACTATAACTGAGCCAGTGAGCTTAAGGTGGTGTACAAGTTAGCTGTGACTGTATGTGCCAGGCTGTTGATCATTATCCTTTATACAGGCAGGTGTGTAGGGTTGGTTAGGGTCCACAGTGGGGCCCTTAACAGTTGGTGCTCCATACGCACATTTGTAAAATGACCAAAATTAGAGCATTTGTTAGATATATTCTAATTTTCTTTAAATGTATGTAGGCTAATTATTCCAAGTAATTATAGATGCTTGGGATACAATTGCAATTGTCATCAAACTTCAGAGTGGGCTGCGTTCCCCGAACAATTAAGCATGCTGTTAATTTCATGAGTCATTTTAATACCAGTTGTGAGAAAATGACAATGAATCCACCAGGTCCACATTTAGGCTACTGTTAAAGGGACCAGACAAGGTATCCTTACCAGTCAGGTACAAGAACGTTTGTTTATGGTAGATTTACTCGTTGGCCATGCACAATACTAAAACATGAAATAAGGTATACCGAATATTTTCTGCAGATTATACACCATTTATCGCAGAACTATTGGATTTTACTTGAGACTTGCCCTGCGAGAAAATACTCCTGGAATATGAGCTTTGCATAGAAAAGTCTAATCTTCAATGGCTAGAAAATATACACATTTAAAAAATTAACGTAGCTTTAATGTTACATGTCTTCTAAGGATTTCATTCATTTGTAGAAAATTAGTTTAGTCCACAAAGAAACCACTAATGAACACAAGGTTTAACATCGTAAACAAGCTATCAGAAGAAAGAAAAAACACACTCTGCATTAGTTTAGGGGTGAAAGAGGGCGACTTGCAGCCACAGCTCTATTCGTGCTTCAAGTCTTTACAAAAAGACAAACTGTGTCCATAGGACAGCTATTCCACTGTAATTGGTGTACACTGTCTTCTAAAGCTGAGGTGAGACATACAATACATTGCCTGTGAAAGGGAACTCCAAAGCACATTAAAAGTGAATTACTTCTTGTGTAGAGTGTCTTCGGGGTCATTCTGGTCACGACGCGCGCACCTCTCCAAAAGCGCACAAGTCTCCAAAGGCGCACTCCATACTTTTTAAAAGGCAGTCACATTGTTGAGGGGTTTCACAAGAGGTGTACATATGGCATCCGGGTTGCAATTAAATGTTTTTAAGATGTTTTTTCTTTCTTGAAGAAGTTTCCTTTTTCTTTTTTTCTCTCCCGGCAGCTCTTTGCCAGAAAGAAGAAGAGGAGGGGGGCATATTGAATGGCTTCGCTGCTAGTTTGGGATGACAACAATCTGGTCAGCGAGTTGTTGGACTTTGATTGCCCCCCTCAAAACGTCCTTCAAACAAAAAGCTGAAGACGAAAATAAAGCCCCACCTGGTACCTCTGTTTGCTAAAATAATAATAAATAGATTTCGTTTAATAAATAAGCAAAGGGGACTGTAAAGTGAAGTAGTAGAGGAAGTATTAATCAGCAGCAGCGGGCAGGTATCACCTGCTCTGGAGCTGGCGCAGTTTATTGTTAAATATTGTTAAAACACTTTTCGTACCAAGTCTGCTCCGATATCTGCTATTTCCACAGCAACTGGGCGCTTATGTTTGCCTACACTTTGCATAACAAGCAGGACAGTACAGCACACTGATAAAAATCAAGGAAAGAGACTGACAACTTCAAACCCACACCTGTCCATGATATACGAATATGGATTTGGCATCAATGATTATTTGTAAAGTGGTAATATTCAGTTTACTTTAGACTTTTCCTGTCTTTTATAACAGTAAGGCACCATCTCGTATCTCACTGGTGTATTTGTCCAGTTTATTGAAAGCATATGGTTATCAGATTGTTCCCAAAACACATATTTAGACAGAAAGTTAAGGAGAGCTTTTTGTGATCCTTTGTTGGCAATTGTAAATCATGTTTTAGCTCTGCCACACTCCCCCTCTCCCCCTCACCAGAGCTGAAGCGTGTCTGCGTGTTGTTGACCCATTTTACTAATCTTTAACTTTCAAAAAGCAGAGTTACAATATAAAATCTAATGCGCCCATGAGTTGTAGCGATAGTTGGCATGTTTTTGGAGATGTCGTAGCGCGCACATCTAGGCTCACATAACAGAAGAAATTGAGATTTTATTGTTGTGGCACACAACAAGACCCTTTATACTATCAGTTCACACAACGGGTTTCACCCTCTCAAATACTCTATGGTAGGTGGCCTCATGCGTAATTGTCTTTGTCCAACTACCTGAGCTTTGCGCTCTAACGCGTTAAGCAAATGTTTGTCCGAATATATGTGCTATTAAATATACCATATATGTCGATATAGATCAAATTTTCGGAGCTAACAAAGAGATCATGAAAGTAATGTTACCAAGATTACAGTAAGGACCAACATGCAGCAGCTTAAAGTTATTTTATGTCAACCTCACCAGGTCATGTAATATGCGCAGAATCAAAAATACGCAACAGCTGACTTCATATTAAACTATTTATTTGACAGTAATCGCGGAGCTGCTGTTATTTGTATATGAGTTTTTACTACTGTGGTGCATTTGAAGTTGATTTTAGAAGCCAATTTGCCATGTTACCATGACTACTATGTACCCTGCACGGCATGTGCCAATATTCTGAGTGCGTAAAATGTGGCAATACAAGTGTCCTTAAAGACAGAGATCTGATAACATTTGCAAAAGCAAACTCACCGCTCGTGCTTAACAAAAAAAAAATCTGGAGAGAAATATAGTAATGTCTTAAAAGTTATTCCACAACGTTTCAACATTACAGATATGACAACCAGTTAACTTCCCAGAGACATTGTTAATGTCAAAATAGCACTGACTGGCATTGAGAACTTTCAATAAAGCAGAACACTTATAAAGCCTGGTTGTGGATCAATAATTTCTATGTTTGAAAAGAAGACATATATTTATATCTTTAATATGTCTTTAGTTGATGTCAGCACCTTTCTTTTTATTCTTGGAACTCTCCAGCTCCTGCACTCTGGCTGAAATCTAAATGGCAAAATGCAGTCCAGTTTAGGGTCTGAATGATAATCTCTCCGTTTTTTTTTTTTTTTTTTAGAAACAAGCGTGTCCTCACTAAACCCCATAATAAATCTCCCAATTGTGTTTTCTACATAGACATCCAGCACTAGCTCTGTAAGATGCGTGACATGATGTCATTACTTCATAATGAACATTATATATTAACAGTTACAATAAGATCCCCTAAGAAGCAGCTTAGAACCAGCAGTGGTCCTGAATGCTCCCTGATTTTAATGGCCTGATTTTAAAATGTGCTTTGTTGGTAACCTGGCATACATATATGGCACTCTACCACGCACATGTATTCGACTGAAAATTACAAAAGAATGCACAAAGAAATACAGCAGTTTAAAGAATGAGAGAGAAAGGGGGAGAGGGTGAAGGACGGCTGCCTGGAAGCTGATTGGCCCCCTTGACAGGCGCTGTTGATTCAGGCGTCCACCGTGCAAAAAGATAAGATAAAGGCCATATAAAGTAGCAGAGATGCGCATCCATCCCTCACTGTCAGCTGCACATATACAGTGTCTGTTGCCTCCAACCACAAGAAGATTCACAAGGACGACTAGCTGTCTCTTTATACAAACACCACCTGTCAAGTAAGTGCAAATATATCCATCCATCTGAAGCTTTTCAAAATCTGGTACTTGGTCTTTTCCATTTTGATTTGCTAGATAGTAGTGCAAGTACATTTCTTTATTCACTAATAATTTAGAGGTGAAACCCTGCACTGGAAATAAGTGAAATCATTTCAGCATACCGGAAGATATACACATATGTTACAGGCTTATTGAAAAGTGTTCAGAGAGTTCAGAAGAATCTTTAGAGAAAAGACATGATTTAATTACTATTTAAAACGTTATTCGTTGTTGCAAAAACATGTCAAATTGTTGAAAATGCGCTTTAATATTGTGGTTATGCATCAGAGTTTTTGTTCTATTCTAATTGCACAGGATGTCTCCTAAAGTACCGTGCGCCGCCAATCACCTGCGCACATCCAGAGACGCAGTGCCGCTCAACGCGTTTCCGCACACTGTTCGCAGCCCCGTTAACGAAGCTGGTGACACGTCAGAAGACTCCAATGAAAGGCTGCCTCGAAAACCACTGACTGTTACCGGCGATGCAGCTTCCGCAATGACAAATCTAAAACACAAACGCAGATGTGAGCAGTCTGGACAGCGGGGCAGGCGCAGAATGAAGGCCAACGACAGAGAGCGCTCCCGGATGCACAACCTGAACTCCGCTCTGGACGCGCTGAGAAGCATCCTGCCGGCGCTACCCGAAGACGCCAAGCTGACCAAGATCGAAACTCTACGCTTCGCCCACAACTACATCTGGGCTCTGACCGAGACACTGCGCATGGCCGACCCGCAGGGACACACGCCACAATACCTGCAGGTGGCACCTGATCTGAGCAGCCCAACAAGTGTTTCATCTGCAGAGTCTGGTTATGGGACGTCAGCCGACTTTGACCCAACAGACTGTTACACGTCCGCTCAGCAAATGAAGTGTACGATTTTATCAAAAAATCAATCCAGTGTTATCCCCGTTACCTTTTATTTCAAGTCATTCTGTGGTGAAACTTATGGCAAAAACAGTTGGCATTGTTGACTTCCCATGACTATCTTTTTATGAGGAACTCTAAATCGCTGGCCACATGAAACAGAACAGTGTTGCTGCACTGCTCTGTGGTTGCATGTTGCACATCCAGACACATGGTGATCAGTGGTATCAAAGCAGGTGTTTTCCATCCGCAACCAGGGCCAAACCCCCTGCAGTGACATCACTAAGTGACATCCTAATTGGCCAGAAAGGTAACATGCTTCTGCCCATACAGCGCAGTACAGCAGCGTTTTCTACCTTTGCCGCAACTATATTCGTTGAAAAGAACTCAAGTTCACAAATGAAAATCTGTACTGTACAAAGTAAGACCTGGCTGTCATTTGAGGCGGTTTCTTTGTTTTAGAATACAATTTCATGACCATGCTGCACTAGCAGTTTTTGCAGATCCTAAAGCACAATCAATGATATAAGGAGACAAGATAATTGGATTAAGCTAAACATATTTATTTGGTAATTGTATTCAATTGTATTTTTGCTGCATAAAAGTCAGTCTATTTATTTCATAAAAGTGTAGAAAACCTTGTTTCCATGATTCAAAAGAACATACAAAGACAAACATTACTGTTACAGTGGCTCTTTCAAATGAAAAATTATATTTTTTTTTTCCAAAGGGAGAGAAAAAATGATTGCCATCATCTCAATGTATTCATAGATTTTCCTTTAGTAGATGCCAAAGTCAATGTGCAAATCAACATTTTCAAAGATGTAGTTCTTTACTGTCCTGCCTACCAGTGACTGCACTGAAGCATAATGCGAGAGAAGACCATTGTATAGTTTTAGAAGTAGCATGAGCTAAGTGTTGTAATGTCTTGGATTATTTAATGGCGTGCAGTCCGAGGCGGAGCTCAGCGAGCGCTCTACTTGGGGAAGACGGTGACCACGTCGTAGCCCTCAGGCGGGGTCACTCGCTCACGTGCGTGCTTCTCGCAATAAATCTGGTCCTCCACAAAGAAATGTCCTTTCTGTTTCAGGTTGATGTTGCAGTCTGTACAGGTGTAGCACTCGGGGTGACGGAACTTGTCCCTCAGCTTTACAACCATCCCCCTGAAAAAGAGACATCACATTTATTTGACTTAACACAAAATGATCTAGTTATCCAGACAAATTTGCTAACTGGATTTTCTATGGCATGTGCACTGCAAAAAGAGCTATACTACGTGGCCAAACGTATTTGGATGCCACAACATTACACGTATATGCGATTGCTGAACATTAATCATCAATCTGCTGCTATAACAGCCTCCACTCTTCTGGGCAGGTTTTCCACAACAGGTCTGCACCTGGCTGCAGGCATTTACTCCCATTCAGACACCAAAAGCATTAATGAGGTCGCCCCCTGATGCTGGGTGAGGAGGCCTTGCTCGCAGCTGGTGTTCCAGTTTACCCTAAAGGAGTTAGATGGGGTTGATTTCTGCATGGACCTGGCTTTGTGCACGGGAGCATTGTCATGTTGAAACAGGAGAAGGGCCTTCCCCAAACTGCAAACTATTGTCTCAAACACCACTGTATGCTGTAGTGTTAAGATCTCTCTTAATTGGAATTAGCCCTTATATCTTACGTGTTTTGGCATTTTTCTGCCTATACTACAGACAGTAGACAGAAATAGACAAAAGAGATAGTATTTTGTAACACATTTTGTTGTATTAAAAAAACGTTTCACAATTCTATAATCAAAAAAGGGGTATTGACAGCATCTGGACCTATAATTGGACCCAAATAAGTGGACCTTAACTAGATTTATGTGAACAAAATTCCCTAATTATTATTAATCTGTTGAAAAACATCTGTCACAAGTACCTACACATATTTTAAGGGATACTGAATCTAAAACAAACTCCAAAAAATTGTATTAAATATGTTTTGGGAGAAATCCACAGATGTAAAAACAGCAGAAACAGGACATTGCCACAAGATGGCGACAAACTCCAACACAGAGACAACAACTCTCTGGGGCCTTTTGGTGTTTTTCCACTGCATGGTAGCTGCTCGACTCGCCCCTAGTACCGGCTAAAAGGTACTTTTTAATAGTACCATCTCAGTCGAGGTTCCAAGCGAGCTGAGGCGATACCAAAAGGTGAAGTGAAAACTTGCATACTACTGATTGGTTGGAGAGAATTGTCACTAATCACTGCATCATCATTGCTAGCAACAGACAGGGGTGTCTGGGTGTCCTAAACAAACCCGCCGTGTTTAAATAGTTTAGCCAGCGTTTTTTTTTGTTGCCTCCAGCTTATTTTGAAACTAATTTGTCTTCTGGCAAACAGAGAAATGCCAAAAATCAAAACCACCACACCTTTGACGTTCTGTGTGTGTGTGTGTGTGTGTGTGTGTGTGTGTGTGTGTGTGTGTGTGTGTGTGTGTGTGTGTGTGTGTGTGTGTGTGTGTGTGTGTGTGTGTGTGTGTGTTGTGTGTCGTTACATGACAGTTTCCTGCTACGACTACAGCCATGCTCGTATTGATGCTCGTATGCTCGTATTGATCTGCAATGAAAATAGAAGGACGGGGCACCGGGGCTGAGTCGAGCGGGTAACATTTATGGAAAAACGCTATTTTTGTACAACTTTTTGTCACAATGTGGAAGTTTTTAGTGATGGGTATCAGTGGATCTGGGCTGATACTCATAAGCCATAAATGGCTCTGGTACACTTCCTCAGTGCTGCTAAATAAACCGATCATCTGTAAAACAGTACAGAGGGATCATTCAAATACTTACACAATCCCGGATCCACATTTGTCACAGGAAGGTAACTTCTCGGTGTTTCCCACTGATGATCCAATCTTTGTTGCGGGGGCTCTCACACTCCTGAACCCTGACGGTTTATCAGGGTCACCTACAAAACACAAGCACACAAACACAAGCACACACGCTTTGTAATTTTAAGCAATGGATCAACCGGAACAAAAACAAAAAACAACCTGAGAAATCTGTTCTCTGGTCTAATTTAAAGCAACAGATAAGTGTGTGCCCTAAAGCTATACGATGTAAATGAGTAAAGCTTGATTACTCTTAGAGGAGAGGCTAGGGGTAAAACGCTGAAGTCGTACCCGTCTCAAGGATCTCCTGAAGCACTTTGAATGAAGCCGACTGCCGAGGAGGCTCATCAGACTCTTGGTTCTCCTGCAGCATCTTGTAAACCTCTGAATCTGCTGCGACAGGCGGCCGCTTGTCGGTCTGCGATGAATCGGATGGAGCTCTACAAAAGCAAGTGTGTACATTTCAAAATGTCTGCTGGAGGCACAAGGTGCAGTCATGTCAGACCATTCTTAGGAGACTGTAAGGGAAGTTGGACATTTATTGGAAGGAATTTGATCATACATCATGTTAACTTCTCTTGTGTTTGATCATGCTGAATCCTTCACAATGTGACCTTTAACTGAATCAATCGTGGCCTGATTGTCTGAACTAAGGCACTGTGGCCCACCTGGATGTCGTTCGAAGATCATGACCTTTAGCTTGGGAGCCTGTTGTCTGGAAAACAAAGGCATGCAAGCCACTAACTAGGGCGGCACGATATCGAATTGCGATTATTTTGACTGATGTTGCGATTGCAATATGATTCACAATATTGGAGGGAATGGTCGTTTTTGTATCATTATTCTTATTAAAAATGATTAACATTGAAAGAAATTAAAATGGATTAAAGTGGGATTTTTGCGAGGATCTGTACCAAACAAAGATTGTTTTCTTTAGTCTGTAGCATACGATTTGTAGGCCGGGACGTCTCTGCAGCGCCACACTACTTCCTTCAGAATGGTTTGACACATATTTTGCCATTAACAAATATTGCAGCAGCCCTGTGATTTGGATTTTGCACTAGTTCATATTGCAATTTCGAAACAATTGTGATTAATTGCAGAGCCCGACCAATAAACGATTGTTAAGGCCGATACAATACAAATATTTGGTTATTTAAAAACCTGATATGCCGATTTACATTTTTTATTTAAAAACAAAAATCCAGAAACGCGTTACAAAAACAGATTTCCCTAACATTAGTTATTTATGAGTATTTGTCATTATAAATTATTCTGATGAATGAATATTAAAAAAAAAAAAAAAAATTGTGCAGCCCTACTACTAACTGAAAGAGTCCAGAGGGGGAGGACCAAGTCATGGTATAAAAAGAGAGGGCAGCTTCCATCCCATCGGCGTGCATATTAATAACCAACCTCTCTCTTGTGTGCCGTGCTCTGAGCATTGACAGTGTGACAACACTGTAAGACAATTTGGTCACAACCTTGCTGTCAGAGCGGGATTACAAAATTGCCACGACAGAGACAAACCGCAAACCCGGTCTTTCATTATTCCCGATGTTGAAACGTAAAAAGCATGACTATATAAGTCAGAGAGAGATCATAAAACCTTTGCACTTATGTGTTTCTTGCTTATTTTCACTAGGATTAAAAGATAAAAGGTCTGAGATATAAGACAAGTCTAATATTGTCTAGAATTTTGTTTTTCTTAATGTTGTGATATAGTTTAATATTGCGCTAAATCGTCATCTTTTCCTGGTCTTAAAGGTGACCCAATTTTCTAAAATGATCTGACTAAAGCGGAGTGAACACCTCCTCATATCCACATTACCATGACTTGTAGAGACATGTCCTCCAGCCTTTGCAAGCTCAGTATGTGCTGAGCAAACTAGTCCGACACTAAGAATCCACTTATTTCAGCAGTTAGAAGCAGACCAACCAGCGACCTATGGGGTTTCAATCAATACAAGAATTGATTCTTAGATACACTGTGATTCTTTCTTTAAGGAATAAACATTAGACCTCTTTAATTCAAAATTTAAAATAGTGCTTTTGAATAAAAGTTTATCTTTAAAAGTATGTACAGTAGAAACTAGCTTCAATGTTAAAAGAAAAAGTACTAGCTAAACATTTGATTGCAAGGAAGGATTGTGGAAAAGGTGCACTGTGCCTTCTTCGGTGTATATTGTCATCTCGACCAATGTTTTGCACGTTTGCTTATGTGTTTAATTAAGTAAAAAAAGTAGTAGCCTTATTATGGTTCAACCAAACAGACTGTGAAACATAAGTAAAACCTATCAATAAGAGGCGTGTGACATGGCACATTAAGCACCCTCGAGGGCAGTGGAGCATGTTGTTAAACTTCAACCTGCTCTTTCTGATTTAAAAGGTCCCATGGCAAGAAAATTTCACTTCTGAGTTTTTTTTTTTTTTTTTTTTTTTTTTACATCATTATGAGTTCCCCCAGCCTGCCTATGGTCCCCCAGTGGCTAGAAAGGGCAATAGGTGAAAACCGAGCCGTGGGTATCCTGCTCTGCCTTTGAGAAAATGAAAGCTGAAGTGGGCCAATCTAGAATCTGGCTTCTTATGAGGTCATAAGGGGCAAGGTTACTTCCCCTTTCGCTGCTTTGCCCACCCAGAGAACTTCGCCCACCCATAAAAGAGAGACATCATGGCTTTCAAACAAGTAAAGTGGCAGTTGGTCAAGGCCACACCCCCCACCAATTTTTTGGTTTAAGTGCTCTTATTGTGGTGCTTTTCAGGTTCATGATTGTATTTAGAGGTTTTATCAGAATAGGTTTACATGGTTTGATTTTCAAAAAACACCATCTTTTAATAGTACTACACAGCTCCTCTTTTCACCCTGTGTGTTGAGCTCTCTGTTTTAGCCACAGAGTGAGGCATCTTACTTCTGTTCCATCTTTGTTGGGAGTTGCACATGAGCAGTACCCAGGTCAGCACTACCAGCCAGTCAGAAGCAGAGTATGAGGGCGTGCCACTTTAGCAGCTAGGCAAGAATTATAACGAAGTAAAGGCTGGACTACAATAGAGGTGTTTGGAGCAGTTGGTGAACAGTGTTTTCTGCTGGAGATGGTCCCTTTGGGGTGGACTTTGGGCTTTTTCACTTTGTAAACCCATATAACATGCACAAAAAAAAGAAATGAACTACAATAAAGGAAAGGGAAAAAACATAATATGGGCACTTTAACGTCATCATTTGCTTTGGGGCCCATCTAGACTTAATCTTCTTAAAAGTCTTGCCTTGGACCACTTGGTCTAAAGTGGTATCATCTCTAAGGTGTATCTTACTTGTTGTTGGACTCATTAGCTGTAGCTATGGTTTTAACTTCGTCCACAGCTGAGTTGAAGTCCTTGATGTTCTCTGAAGAGTAGAGACCTGATGGGCTGTTGTACTGATTGGTCACAACTTTGGAGCCAAACCCAGAGAACGGCAGAGCACTTCTGTTGTGCGACGAGCCTATGTGTTTCGCCTCCTGTAAATAAATGCAAAAGTATACAGTTAACAGCTCTGTGTGAGTAACCAAGCAAAAAGATTAAGGTGAGTGAAAAGATTTGTGAAATAACTTGCACACTGTCATGCAACACTCGTAGTGCAGACTTGATGCAATGGTGGTCACAGCGTTTGACACCTTCAGATGAACTGTAACTTTGAATGGTTTTTATGTGTTTGCACATGTACAAACACACAACTGATATCATGACAGTTTGGAAGATTACTCAATATTTGAACACACCCAACCTCCAGCGTAAAAAAAACAAAAAAAAACTGAGACTTGAAAATATTGTTCAACTGAAAACGTCAAAAAGTTATATGTGTCTTCAACTGCTGCTTCTAGTTTGACTCAAAGTGGCACGGAATTAAGCAGGATAATATAAGACTATGGATTCTGCCTAAATCATAGCTAACTGTTTTTAAAGACCAACACGTCATGACACTGGCGTGCTGTGAGAGTGGGCACATAAATACCACCAAATCTAGCTCATGCAGCACAGCGGGAACATGGAAATGACTCCAGATATAGCTCATGCTTCAAGCATCTGACAATTACATTGCAGAATACCCCAGAGTCTCTGCGAGCAAAGAACCGGACAACACTAGCATTACCAAAAGCCTAAATAGTACAAATGGTTTAAAGTAATAAAACAGTGAAAAGACATCAAAGTGACAGACTCCAAAGAAGCATTTCAAACATGTGTTAATGTGTGTGGGAAAAAAAAAATGCACAATGCCTGTGAGTCTAATAGACACCACACAGTTCCTACATGGATTCAAACTTTGGTCGCAACTTTTCACTCATCGGGGACAGGAACTGAGGCTTGCGTCGGAGCTTGGCTGATAAACTACCGTCTCCTAGGAAACCTCCTGTTGGGAAGTAAACAATGACTTCATCGTTGGCAGTATAAAGAAAAAAAAAAAAAACCCACAAGGCTTTGTGGGCGCGGTGGGAAAGGAACATGCAGGCTTCCAGAAACTGTGTGGCTACCTGTAAAGATTCCAGATTTAATGCTAAACGAGAGTGATTTTTAAAAGCTCATCTTGCTTTGATATTGTGACAGCACACACACACCTTGGGCTCTGATGCAAGATTCATCTTGTATGGATGCGTCCTCCCTTCCTCAGATGAAAGTGGCGACCACAGTTTAGTTTCTGACCTGCAAACCAGAGGACGGATGAGAAGTCTTCATCAAAAAATAATTGTTCACACATTTGCTTTAAATATCACATGCCTGTTTTACTTTTGACCTTTGTAGCTGCACATGAACATGATATTATGCCTGTGTCTTTGAATGCAACAGACCCCTTGCATGTTTGTTCTTTTGCTCCGGCTTCCTCCATATTTTACCTAACCCTGCTTGCCTCCTTCTTAAATTTGAACAAACATATTTGCTTCAACTTGCCTGGTGAGTTAATTTCAACATCACTGCTGCTTGAAATCATCTTCTACCAGAAAGTTATGATGCAATGCACTGACACAACACAGAATTACGACATAGCCCTGCATACATACACGTCTCAAACTAAAATATTTCATTAAAAAAGACTATTGAATAGGGGTGGGGGAAAAATATCCATACAGCATAGTATTGTGATCTTTTCAGTGGCAATACTGTAACGATACATAGGCACCAAGTATGGATCTTTTATTATACACGTGTTGGTCAGTTTGTCTGCTTGACAATCCCATTTTGCAGCAATAAAATTTAACTGATATGAACAAATGAATGTGCATCTCTTTAGGTAAAACAGATGTTGTTCAAAGTTTCCTTTTGGGGACGTCATTTGAAATTTGGAAAAATTAGAAGTTGGGAAAAAAAAAGGTTATAAATTGCAATATATCACAGAATATTGCAATATATTAAAAATCGTAATGATATTGTATCATGGCACAAGTATCGTGGGTGATATTGTATCGGGAGGCGTCTGGTGATTCCCACCCCTACGATTAAAACCCATGAATCAACACCACATCACTGCCGCAACACCTGGCCTGCAGCTGAGCTGTCTCACATTACTCAGTGTTTTTCAGGCCTGCGGCTATGCAGATCAGACTAGCACATGTTGCTACAACCTACCTGTCTACGGAGAGCACCATTTCGTCTATGCATCCCTTGATCTTGTTCTGTGCTTCCAAGTGAGTCATGTGCTCTGTCGGTTCCCCGTCGATAGCCAGGATCATGTCTCCTATAGACAGGTTGGCCTGGGCTGCTTTACTCCCAGGGGTGACCTACAATACAGGAGACATAACCGATAAGACACTTATTGGCATATGTGTGAGCTTGGATTGTAAGGTTTTAAGGTACTTGTACCTGTATGGTTTAAAAAAAAAAAAATCTATTTCTGAAAAGATTCTTTCAAAAGTAAAACACCATTTATGCACAAACTAACTTAAATCACGAATACGTGGTAAACACACCTTTGATTTAAAGTCAGATATTACTCAGACAGCTTCTTTTCTAACCAGAGCTTAATCCTACTGCTATATTGTTACACTCTGATCATCAAGGACCTTTTACACACATTTCACTGTGTAGAGTAAACACGGGCAAATCCACTTCAAGAGGTATTTTCTGTCAGCGACTCTAGCTAGAGGGCAGGCATTCTATGGAAGATAAAGGCTTGAAGCGGAGAAAAACAGGATTCCTAATCACTTTTCCATGGGTGGAGTGGAGACCACTGAAACAACAGGAACAGCAGCCGCCACTCAGGCAAAGTACACAGTGGAGGGTCATATTCTGATCCATTACTGTCACAGGAGCGCTCTGCACTTATGTACACATGTTGTTATAAAGTAATAGAATCGAATTGTCCCCTCCATATCAGCTATGCTTTAACTTGATGTTAAATATGACGACAGCCCAAGTACCTACGTTCTGCAGACATGAGGAAATACAGGTATATTTCGACTACTTTTTGTTCAACAGACACAGTTAACGTAACTTACAGTTGCATATTAATAGTAGGAAAAAAGGCATCTCAAATCACATGAAATGAAACAGGGAAATGTAGTTTTACACTGGCTGGACAAGTCATTATTGTCAGTAACGTTAGCTGAAAGTATAGCCCAACATAGGACAGTGTAATAGTTCACATCATCCCGACACTGTAACAATAGTTAACGTTAGCCAAATTACGGTGCTAGCATTAGCTATTAGTTTAGCCTCTGTGAAGTAACGTTAGCCCTTTGTAACATAGCTAACAGTCTGTTCTCAGTCTAGAAGAGAGGAAAGAGAAGTAAAAGTGTCGTCTCGACAAGCCCAGGTGTGGTTACACCGAGTTGCAATGTAGAAGCTAACACTTACCCGGGAAATAGTTAGTGGCTGGTCAAAGTCCTTTCCCCCGACCAACCTGAATCCCCAAGGTCCAGGACCATGTACTACTACCCGGAGAGGCATAACGTTAATGTTGGTTTTAACAAAGTCGGCTGTGTGTTTCAAGATTTGTCTCAAAGCACCAGTTCACTTCTTTATGCTGCATATGACATGTGCAATGATCGATAGGACAGACAGGAGTTGGGCTCCGCAGCATCAGAGGAAGGGGTGGACCGTCAGCTTACAGTTGGTGGACGAATAGATTTTGAAGTTTCCTCGCTGATAGGTGAAATCTCAAAGATCGTGTATTGACAAAATGGATCACTCCGTAATGTGTATGGAAGGGCTGACCAAACCGCCAAGATGATTATCACGTGATTTGGTCATAGTTTCCAGGTACCCACAATCAAGACTATTATATACATATATATATATAATATAATATATAATAATATATATGTATAGTATTAAAAGACCAAACCAACTATTAGACTTTGAATTATCTTTATTAATCCTTTTGGGATGACTCCTGCAAGGAAATTGAAATTTCCAGCAGCAGTTTTCAGCAAAATATGGTATAGAGAGAAAGAATACAGTATAAAGATAACAATAATAACAATAATAATAATAAAACCTTCGGCTATGAAAAAACATTTACCATAAATTATTAGTTAAGAGCAGTTAAAGTGTCCAGGTATTTATGTGAGTCCAGGTATGTACGTGTATGTATGCACTGTCCTCTTAACCCTATTTACCCTATTTCCTCCTCCTTAATTGGTAAATGTGTATCCAAAGCACAATAAAAATATTCATCTGTGCCATAAAGTATTAAAATACATAGGCTACATTACATGGGCACTGTCGTTGTTTTTTTTGTTTGGAGTCAGTCCCACAAACACGTCCGGCTGCTGTGAATGTGTAGGGATTAATCCGCCGGACTGCATCTAAAAATAGTGTCCAACAATGTTTAATAAAAAAAAACCTGCAGTGCCAAACGTAAATCAGGACATTTTTTAGCCTTTTAAAAAAATTGAACAATTACATTTGGGCTCCATTTCAAGATAAATACAAC
Organism: Etheostoma spectabile; assembly: GCF_008692095.1. NCBI lineage: Eukaryota > Metazoa > Chordata > Actinopteri > Perciformes > Percidae > Etheostoma > Etheostoma spectabile. The sequence goes on along the minus strand of NW_022604642.1, from coordinate 65,068 downwards.
ATTTCAGTTGAAATGAATGAGCTAGGAGCTGAGAGCCACGTGAGAGACAAATGACTGCAGTGTTGGTTGTGGTTTAACCACGGGCTTTACTAATAACAATAAAAATATTGGATGACACCAGACTCATCCTTTAATCTGATAATGGAATTACCTATGCACACATTCAAAAAATACTCACGATGTTGTGTCCTGATAAAATATACAGAAAGAGAGAAAATAATCTTCACTGCCACTTAACACATTGTTTTTGTAACTCCTTTTTTAACCTGCCAGAAACCAGGGAGCTACACAAATAATTAATTTATAATTAATAATAATAACGTTTTTATATGAACAACAATTTAATGATAGCTCTCAAATGCTTTAAATAGATTGCTCCTGATGACCATATCCGATTAACCTTTTGCCCTAATTGAAAATACTCTGAAAGCAGAGCAGAGTGATCCCTCTTCCTGTTGGAGCTCCAGTGTTGTTTTAGGGACGTCGGCCTGCCGGTACGTCACCGTGTTACATGCAAGCTTACCATTTATGGTAGAGCTAAATCCCAGGATGTGGAATGTGCCGCTCCCAAAGCTTGAATTCCTGCCAGGGGAGCTCTGCTGAAAGTGGAGAAAAAAAAAGCTCCGGGCAGACTGACCAAAGGAAACACGTCCTTTCTTATGGGGTTTACATGCATCCTCAACACGCCAGTGAAGTCTGGAAGAGCTCTAAAGTGAAGCCCTTAGATGTTAAATTGAAATTAGGCCTACAACTGCTCCTGTGTGTGAAGGCCTATGAACAAACCTATCAACCCAAATCCCCCTAATGGGATTTTACCCATCAGACATGCTGATGTCTGCTTTGTGAGTCAACACAGCAGCCAAAATAAGTGTAGGCCTACCTTATGTAAACCTACTGACATTACAGAAGTTATCCTCTAATACCTACTACTTGTTATTTCACCGCTGTTGCATTAACATCAATAACTATCCAGGGTGCATGGGCAACATTAAAAAAAGAAAGATCATCACACAGTTCAGCAACACAGAGACTTGCAGCTCCACCTTTAGCTTACATGAATTTGCATATGCTCATGTGTACACAGCTTCAGAGAACGTGCCTTCAAAAACCCCGTGTACTTGCTCCTAAACCTTTATACGTGAGACTTTACTCCATTGCCATTTATATGCCAAAGGATATTAAATGTTCTATAAATGCGAAACTCTACTATCATTCAAATCTTTGCCAAAAATTAAAACAGGTGACACACCAAGTGCTTTAAATTGTTTATTAAATATTGCATAATACCGAAGTCACAGCAGTGTATAGTATCTTTTTATTTTAATATTGTCAATGTAACAGCACTGCAAATTGAAGCAAACAAACCAAACCTGTTGCAGGTTGTGCGTCTCCTCAAACTAGTCCATTCTTATGATTATTAATCATTAAGTTAAAGCATTGTGTCACACTTTTAGGTACTTGCACAGTACCTGACAAGTTCTTAGTTAATGTTCTCCCATCACAGAGACTAGGACTAATGGGACTACCATAGTTACATTAAATATGTCATGGATACTTTCAGTGATACTCCAAAAAAACACTTAAATGAAAATGAGGCACAATTTTGCATCCAACATAAGGCATGATGATCGTCACAAATGGCAGCGTAATGTTAATATGCGTCAGACTTCCTGTGCTCAATAATGCTCCACTCTGTGCTTTGCCAAAAAAAAATCCTTCAGGTAAATAAACCGCTGCAAGTGACAAGAGTCACTCGCAGTCCTTTTTTTATTTTACATATTTACAATCCTTCTTGTGCCATGTTGCTCAATAGTCTGCATGTTCATTCAAGATGAAAGTACAGAGTTGTTTTTACATATTATGTGTGCAATGCGCCACATTCATAAATTCATACATTCATACATCCTGTGATGTTTTCTGGAGCACAATACCATATGACTAAATGTGCGATTGTTAACTTGTTCATCACGTTCGTGTGTTTGAGATGGAGCAAACACTCCCTCCTCGTTGTTCTGTCAGGGAAGAAAAGCCTACAGGTCAACAGACTCCCAACCAATCAGCACTGACATGTGCAGCAGGAGTTACACAGGAACAAAAATGTTTAGCCAGCAGTGGAGGGGAAAACATGCTTTTGTGGTGTAACAAAATACCTGAATATTATATCAGTGCTATACAGGCAAACCCATAATGCAGTGCACTATCTTGAGAAAACATTCCTTCACTGATGTTGACAAAATTGTCAGTGGTGAAGACACGCTTGATTTTGTCTCACGCCAGAGAGGATGAAACACTGATTGCTACTGAATTTTGATAAATTAATGTACTTCATCAATTATTTTACTTCATATATCACTTATGTGGCAGCCACATACAGCTTCAAACCATGTTCCAATGAGGTCAATGTTCATCATCACTGCACAACTGTAGCTAACACTTAAAAAACAAATACAAAGATATAAACATACACTTTTAGACCCAAGTGAGAGCTACTGTTTAATATTCCAATACTTCACATTATGTTTCTGATTTTGTGTACTCAGGCAAACATAAAGAGTTATACTAAAAAGGTAGGCCCACTGATAGTCTGGCACCATTTGATTAGAAATGTGTGGATTGAGAAAAGGATCCGACTTCAGCTACTTGAAGCATCAGAAACAAGCTCATTACCTGGTATAAACTAAATAGACTTTAAAATTCTTCCATAGCAATTACCCTACAAAATGCACCCGTCTGCCAGTCTAAGCAGGTCATAACAAGCTCTAAGAATTATTTGCGAGCAATATATGACAGTTCTGCTGAAGTATAGATGAGCACAGAGCGGCAGTTGATGACAACAAGGAATTTGATGAAAACACAAGGAGAAAAAAACAAACAATAGCTATCATCTTTCAATCTGTGCATGTGTAGATGATCTATTCTGACATTTGGCATCTGATACAGGGTCGGTGCTGGAGATGTGGGCGCTCTGTACTCGCGGGAAGACGGTTCTGATGCTTTGATAGCAAAATTCAAAGCAATCTTCCATCAGGGAGCTGTTTAGGCTCAGCGGCCTGTTTACCCTGTCAGCACTTTTGTTGGCTTTTCAGCTAAAGGTGGCAAATATTTAGGCAAGAGCTGAAAGTGTTCCATGCTCCGATTTGTCAGTCTCTACTGATTTTACAGTGTATGCTGTACCTAATGCTCATTGTATTATTCGAATCATTCCACTAAATGTATTTTCCAAGTTGTAGTCATTACATATGAAAATATGTAGCCATATTTGGAAGGCCTCTTAAAGATTTCTGTACACATTTACATGGCAAAATAAAACATACAAGCTTATCAGTAAGGGCATGGTTCAAATCTCAATTTGTTCTTAAAAATCAGTAGGATTATTTTACTTGAAACATTAAACAGTTTGTGATGAATCTACTATTATCTTGTTAGGTGGGATCTCCCTAAAATGACCAAACAGGAAGTTAAATGCTACCACGCCTGTCCTGTGGTTGCGCTGGAGCCAGGCGTCTACCACCAGCTACCTTACAGGCATCATCCATCAGCAAACACAGCTTGCTTCTATTTTGACAGATGAGGTATAAAAGGACAAATGAATACATTCTGAAAATATTAGATGTGCATGTACACACTTTCTCTTCACTTTTATCAGACATGCAACACAGTCCCCGTATCCTGTGTCTGTGTTTGCCGTGGTAACTGGGAATAAGAGAAGCTAACAGCACACATTACCATGCACAGGTCATAACTGTTGCATAGCAACCGTTGGCTAGAATAAGAAGGCAAAACTACACCGGTATCTAAAGCTTTTGGGTTACACTGAGTTGTGAATGCTGTGATGTTTTCTTCAAAGGGAGCCAATACTGACTTTATGATGATTCATAACATGTAACTGAAAAGTCAGACCAGTCTCTAAAAGGGCTTCACACATAAGTCTGGGTACTGAATTTAAGGTCATTTTCTCACATCTAAACCGAGTTCAAGAATGAACCACCACATTCAGTTTCATTTAGTTAGGGTGCGTTGATCCAAACACTGAAGGTTTTCTATTGGAAGCAAAGGCATGGTTTGCATCATACTTGGCTAATCATGAAAACCAGACAACTCTGGTCCTGAAAGGTAGCTTATGACAAACAGCTCCAACCACACATCCCATAAAAAATACATTCTGAATTCCTCCCAAGTCCAGTTCAGGTAATAAGATCCACTCTTTAATCCATACACTGCTCTGCTGCCGGGCTCCAGACCGAGGTGCTTTGTCAACACTGTAAATTACATGGACAGGATGGAAGCTATTATCTGTACAAGAAAAGCTAGTTTGTGGTAGGTGTTTTCAAGGAGTAATGTGGAGATGGACGAATTCTGTCAAGAAGTGTGCTAAATGTGGTCAAGGTGTACACCATGCTGAGGTCTGGGCAGTGAGCTGTCTCTGTCTCCGCCTCGCCGTGCAGTTTGACATACCTCCGGCCAAACTGATCACTTTCCCAGACAAAATGGATTCGCCTGGCTAAATTACTATGCTAACCAACAGCCATGCGCGATAGTAATAACTTCCCAAGCTTGACAGGCAACCATGTGTTACAGCCAGATTAGATATCTTTACAGTTTCACCTCCTTCACGTAATTCCCAGGGAAAGTCCCAAACTGTTTTGTCCTCTTTGAGGTTCCTGTAGAGAAAAAGAAAGAAAAACATGGATCAGGCAAAATAATGTTAATGGCTTCTTTCTTAGATTAAAGGCTACAAATGCCTTGATTTTAATACAAAAATAACTTATTTAAGCTCTATTTAAAATTGAGTGCAGGTCCTGTGCATGTACTTTCCAGTCAATCTGTCATTCTTTAAAAACTATTTATAAAAAGGATGTGTAAATGACTCTATTTCTGCACTGAGCATGCACATTGCACACATGCAGTCCTTTGCTGTCATTCTGCAGAAACCTTATATGGATTAATGTGACACAGTGAGTGTGACTGCGTCTCTGAGGAATGTATCCTGATTACTGCAGGCACATACCAACAAACCAGCCGTCATCGCACTTCTCCATGACGCTGACAAGATCTCCCTCCTGCAGCTCCAGCTCGTCTTCGTTCTGCGGCGCGTAACTGTACAGCGCCTGGAAACTGGAGTAGGATGCAAAGATAAATTGGTACATTTGCCAAGCTTAGAAGAAACTGTGAAACCAGTAAATAAAAAAATAAAAAAACATACAGTACATGTGAAAGTAAAACTGAAACACATAGCTTACTCACACTCCACAGTTGAGACGGTTTGGCTCCGGGCTGCTGCTGTGGGACTGGGGTTGCTGGGAAATGATGAGAGATTGTTTACTGGGGTGGGGGTGCAGTCTATGGACAGAGTCATGAGGGTGGTGGGACAGGTTGCTGCAGTACCTCACTGAGGTCTCAGCTATATTCAAGATCTCATTACACACTGCCTCCTAGTAGTAGTAGTAGTAGTAGTAGGTGAAGTCGTCAGAGAAAGACAACAGCGGTCCCACCGAGAGTCCCAGAGGCCCCAAGGGGACGTTGAGGTGAGGAGATGAAGAGTTAAAGAGGGAATGGGGGATGGGGGGGATTCAATGTGTCCAGTAAGTAGCAAGGCAGAAAAGGAAGTGATCCGTTAAAAGCCAGGAGAAAAAGTAGAGGAGACGTTGGTGGAGCCCAGGAGGAGAGGGATGGAAAAGGCAAGACCTCAGAGTGAGAGCATGTAGACAGGAAACATGAAATATTAGTTCACTTCTTTACAGGATACTATTCAGTATGAACATGCAATGGGAGTTAAATATGATCCGAGGTAAATGGATCTTTCAAAGTGATGGGTTAAAAAGTTAAACAGATGATGAAGTCACTTAAACTACACATTACTTTTGTAAATCTTACCGCAAATGAGTTAACATTGTTGTTGTCTTGGATGTCAAACAGCATCACAGGGCTTCTGGATCTCCGTCCATGATGATCAGCCTCATTCTTCCCAAACTGCAACACAAAATAGTCAAATCAGCAAGGTAATTTCAAAATAAAGGCTTTCCTCTAAGGCTCGCACCACGTATCCACCTGCTGTAAATATGTCCATGCTTCAGTCACAGTCAGGTTGTGTTCCCTGTGGATGGAAATTTCAACCTCACAGCAGGTTTTGAAAGACAAGCCAACATGTGAAATCTATAAATACTCACTAGGAAATATGTCACTGTCCTAAATAAACTTCAAAACTCCAATGGCATCCAAGTCATAACACATCTGCATGAAGAAACAACAACATGCAACCAAATGCTAAATTGAAAGAAAGAGAAAGAAACTTGAACTCTTAAATCAATCCTGGAAATGCAGCACAAGAGCTCCTCTTTCAGTCCTTTACAGCTAGTACATCTAAAACACACATTTACACTGAGAAAACACGTGAGTGTTAGTAGCGCGCACACAACAACAACATGCAGACCTGCAGCTTTAAGCATGACCAGTAATTGTGATAAGTTTGACCAGTTTAACTTATTCTGCGTCCACTAAACCAGCAGATTCATCCATGAGGCTAAAATCAACTTCAGGTCAAATCTAAGTTAGTTATGTTTTCCACACAGAAATGTGAGCTTCAGTACTTCATCAAACATCTATCTTAGAGAATCAAACTATGGCCAAAATTCCATGTTGCTAAGTGAACCTGAGATGCAACACCGCACACCATGCAGAAGATACCTCTGCAGGGCTATTTCGCCTGCTGCCCGGGGCTGCGTGGCCCCTGTCAACCTCTGAGCCTTCCCTTTCTGTCAACTCCTTCTCCCCCCTCAGCCAGCCCTCCAGCACCGGCCCTCCACAGGGGCTCACACTGCCTGACAGATGTGTGAAGGGAGAGGAGAGCAGGTAGTCCCTCCCCTGAGGTGGGGTGAACGTGAGGAAGGGAGTGGTTGAGTTGGGTCTGGGCGGATAAGGTGGGGGAAGAGGGGAGGCAGATGGGGACGCCGTGGGGGAGATGCAGTATGGGCTGCCGGTGATATGAGGCACGGGACTGGCCGAGTAGGGCGGGGGCAGGTACTCGCCGCAGCGATAGGACACAGTGGGCAACGGTGGCAGGGGAGGGGTGGGGGCGGCAGGAGGGCTCCCTCCTCCCACAGTCAGGGAGATCCACTCAGAGGAGATAGCGTGGACCTCAGGGGACACCGAGCGGCGGGGGGAGCGAGGAAGGGGTAAGGGGGAGGTGGTCAGACGGTTACGATTCAGCTTTTAAGGGCAACAGGAACGTGGGAGGAGCAAAGAGAAGAAGAGGGGATGAGAGAAAGAAAAGGAAACAAACAATGAGACAAATTCACTGGGCAAAAAAATAATTAAATTAAAAGTTGGGTGTCAAGGTGAACATAGAAGATATTGTATGGGTTCAGAAGTGTAGTAGTAAAACAACCAAACACTAAAAGATAAAAACTTGTTGCCTTAACCAATCATCAATCGTCACTACCCCCATCAATATCACCCACGAGTGATTGACCAGTTTGGTCTCCGTACCTGAGGAGAAGCGTTGGTGCTGCGCTGTGGCGACTGGCTGACAGGAGGGTCGAGATACTCCACTCCGTTTTTGATGCGGGGTCGTTTGTTCACTTCTACGTAGGTGACGGGGAAGATGCCTTGGCGGTTGGTGCCTGAGATTTTGCCTTCATACCAGTTTTCATCAACCCTACGAATCAGCGTTATCCTCTCTCCCTGCAGATACATATTTAGTCGGTTTAGACCATCGTGAACAAAAGGATAAAGTTCCTTTAAAGTGATTCTAAATGTTTTTCAGTTTGTAATGACCCCTCTGTACCTTTCTGAAGGACATTTCCACCACTGTGTCCCCATTGAAGTTGAAGCGGGCGACAGCCTCTCCATATTCGAGTACCTGCACTGGGGCACTTTTCTTTGGCTGGGCTTTCTCTGTGGGCGGAAGGAGCTGAAGAAGGCAACACATAACAGCTGATTGAGTACAAAAGTACAAGTCAAATCACATTGTGCGGCAGAAAGATTATGCAAAACATCTCCAACACTGCAATTACAAAACATATCCATTTATGGAAACTCACTGAACTCACATACCTCAACATAACTTTGAGGGAAAATGCCAACTCTTCCATGATGTTCCCCTTCATACCAGTTTTGATCCACCTGCCGAATAATGTAGACAATGTCTCCCTTCTGAAACGGTAGTTCCCTAGAAATGTTCCAAAGAGATTAGTTATTCACATCAAATGAAACTGAAAGTGACTAAAAATCTTACAGTTTGAAAATTAAGTAAGGGTGATCTAATACATTCTAAACAGATGGGTGGGATTTTTCCACATTCAAGTAAAAGCTTGGACATCTATTATTATTCCCCTATTCTTAACAGTAATTTCCTGCAATTGTATGAGTTTGCATTGGTTTATTACCAGCCCACTTATGAGATAATAATTACATCAGCAAGTTCTCCTCATGTGGTTAATGTACACAAGTTAGACACAATATAACTGCATCTTTAACACCTCTACAATCTCATGCAATCAAAGAAAACATACCTGCAACAAATACCACCTGTTGTGAAACTGATAATAGACAGATAGATTACTCACTTTAGAGTTTCTGCTCTGAAGTCGAAGCGAGCCATGGCTGGAGTTCTCTGTGTACATTTAAAAAAAAGTCACTCTTATGTCATAGTTACTTACATACTATTAAATACATATTATTCTACATTGTACTCAGTCAGTGAAAGTTATCCAAAAGACTAAATATCCCTATGTACAGTATATATACACACACACACACACACATCTATTCGCAAGCCTATTAGCACTATTCACAAGGGACTAGTCTTGCCTGAAGGACCTCTAGTAATTTGTTACAATTACAGAGGTCATCTATGATCTTAATCCCGTGCAAACCTGCTATGTCAGTCATTTGTGAGGTAAACATTCCACCGCAAATGACCTACCATATTTTTCCAGACACAGGTTGTGTGATAATACTACTAGTCCAATGCGAATTGGAATCTCAGTGATTGGAGGTAGTTTTGGCTGCGTTGCCAATTATAAATGAAAGTTTTGAAAAAGCTTATCCATGGGAAGTAAATGAGTCAGTAAATTTGAGTAAAATACAGACTTCACTTATTCAGTGTGTATGTGCCACGCAAAATAGAGAAGCGGGGGCTAGGGTGTCATTTTCATTGGGGATCAAAGGGGACATGTCCCCCCAACCTTTTAAGATATTGTATGTGTCCCCCCCCCCATCAATTTAGTTTAATGTTATTGTTTTCTGGAAGAATTTATCATTATGATCGACTTAATTAATTAGTTGCTGGATTTTGTATCACCATAGTCTATACATGCACTGTATGTAGAAAAGCAGGAAATCCAATCAAAAATCTTTTCCGGCAGAGGACCCCCAGAACCCATTTTGTGTGCCCCCAACTTCAATCCAATCCAATCCACTTTATTTCTATAGCACATTTTACAAACACAAAGTTACCAAAGGGTTGCACAGAAAACTCAAACATACAAAACAATTAATATAAAATATTGTAAAAACAAAAAAGATAAAATGAATAAATGCTAAAATACAGAAAAACAATAAGAGACATCAGAGGACCACACAACTCACACGGAGTTAAAAGCCAAAGAATAAAAATGTGTCTTTAGACGAGACTTAAAACACTGTTCAAAACATGGAGGGGCAGAGCGTTCCAGAGTTTAGGTCTAACCACAGAAAAAGCCCTGTCCCTCCGAGTTTCAAGTTTTAAGTTTTTTACTTCTGACTGGAGGGGACCTGGCAACTAGTCCATACTCTGAATTTTTATCCGAATTTGCAGAGTTTCTATCGAACTTAGTGCTAAAAACGGACAAAGTTATTATTGTAGGGGATTTTAATATTCATGTGGACGATGAGAATGATAGCCTTAGCACTGCGTTTATCTCTCTATTAGATTCTATTGGCTTCTCTCAAAGTGTACATAAACCGACTCACCGTTTTAACCACACCCTCGATCTTGTTCTGGTGTATGGTGTTGAAATTGAACATTTAATAGTGTTCCCACAGAATCCCTTCCTATCTGACCACTGTTTGATAACTTTTGAGTTTATACTGCTGAACTACACGCTGTTAGGCAAAACCTCCTATACAAGATGTCTATCTGATAGTGCTGTAGCTAAATTTAAGGATGCGATTCCGTTAGCATTTAATTCATTACCAAGTCCCAAAGTAACGGAGGACTCCTATGCTATTAGTCCCTCCCAAATCGATCATTTTGTTGATAGTGCAGCAGGCTCGCTACGAATGACTCTAGACTCTGTTGCCCCTCTAAAAAAGAAGATAATAAAACAAAGACGGTTAGCTCCATGGTATAACACTGAAACTCGCAAATTAAAGCAAATATCGCGGAAACTTGAGAAGATCTGGCGCTCCACCAAACTGGAAAATTCTCGTTTAACCTGGCAAGATAGTCTTAAAACGTATAGGAAGGCCCTCCGTAATGCCAGAGCAGCGTACTACTCGTCATTGATAGAGGAAAATAGGAACAACCCCAGGTTTCTTTTCAGTACTGTAGCCAGGCTAACAGAAGGTCACAGCTCTACTGAGCCAAGTATTCCCATAGCTCTTAGTAGTAACGACTTTATGAGGTTCTTCAATGATAAAATTATAACTATTAGAAGCAAAATTCACCAAGACCTGCCTTTAACTGGCACTGACTTATCTCTAAACTCAGGAATCTTAGAAACAGCTGTAAAACCAGACACATGTTTTGACTGCTTTGCTTCACTTGATCTTTATCAATTTAATTCAATTATTTCTTCATCTAAGCCATCAACCTGCCTCTTAGATCCCATCCCGACTAGGCTACTCAAAGAAGTTTTACCATTAGTCAACACTTCACTACTAAATATAACCAATTTGTCTTTATTAACAGGCTATGTACCACAGCACTTTAAAGTAGCTGTAATTAAACCTCTTCTGAAAAAGCCAAACCTTGATCCAGATGTTTTAGCCAACTATAGACCTATATCCAACCTTCCATTTCTCTCTAAGATTCTTGAGAAAGCAGTCGCCAAACAGCTGTGCGACTTTCTGCATAGCAACAGCTTATTTGAGGATTTTCAGTCAGGATTTAGAGTTCATCATAGCACAGAGACAGCACTTGTGAAAATTACTAATGACCTCCTAATTGCTTCAGACAAAGGACTTATCTCTGTACTTGTGTTATTAGATCTTAGCGCTGCATTTGATACCATTGACCATTATATCTTATTACAGAGATTGGAACATTTAATTGGCATTAAAGGGACTGCTCTAAGCTGGTTTAAGTCTTATTTATCAGATCGATCTCAGTTTGTTAATGTTAACGATAAATCCTCTGTGCACGCCAAGGTTAGTCATGGAGTCCCACAAGGATCTGTGCTCGGTCCAATCCTGTTCACTTTATATATGCTTCCTTTAGGCAGTATTATTAGGAAACACTCCATAAACTTTCATTGTTATGCAGATGATACTCAATTATATCTATCAATCAAGCCGGATGAAACTAATCAGTTAGCTAAACTTCAAACGTGCCTTCAAGATATTAAAACCTGGATGACCTGTAATTTTCTAATGTTAAACTCAGATAAAACTGAAGTTATTGCTCTCGGACCCAAGCACCTCCGTGACGCACTATCCAAAGATATAGTTACTCTGGATGGCATCACCCTGGCCTCCAGCACCACAGTGAAGAATCTTGGAGTCATCTTTGATCAGGACATGTCCTTTAATTCCCACTTAAAGCAAATTTCAAGGATCGCCTTTTTTCACCTACGTAATATTGCAAAAATCAGGAATATCCTGTCTAAAAATGATGCAGAAAAACTAGTCCATGCATTTGTTACTTCTAGGTTGGATTACTGCAATTCTCTGTTATCAGGCTGCTCGAAAAAATCCATAAAGACTCTACAGCTGATCCAGAATGCTGCGGCACGTGTTCTGACGGGAACCAGGAAAAGAGATCACGTTTCTCCTGTTTTAGCTTCTCTGCATTGGCTTCCTGTAAAATTTAGAATAGAATTTAAAATCCTTCTTCTCACCTACAAAGCTCTTCATGGTCAGGCTCCATCTTATCTTAAAGAGCTTATAGTACCTTACAACCCTAGGAGAGAACTACGCTCCCAGAATGCAGGGTTACTGGTGGTTCCTAGAGTCTCTAAAAGTAGAACGGGAGCCAGAGCGTTCAGCTATCAGGCTCCTCTCCTGTGGAACCAGGTTCCAGTTTGGGTCCGGGAGGCAGACACCGTCTCCACATTTAAGAGTAGGCTTAAGACTTTCCTTTTTGATAAAGCTTATAGTTAGGGCATAGAATCGAATATTGTTAGGGAGTAGTAGTTAGTCACATTGTTTTCAGATTTATCTATCATATAATATAACTAAAGGGAGACTTGGCATACAGCCCGATCCGGTTGGGGGGAGTTCTGGCCCGGCCGGGCTGGAGCTCTCTTTACCTCGTCTCTCTTGGTTTTGTTGTAATAATAGTTTTAGACAGCTTGGGACTTATTTTGATACACTAGTTAGGGCATAGAATCAAATTTTGTTAGGGAGTAGTAGTTAGTCACATAGTTTTCAGATTTATCTAACATATAATCAAGAATATAATAGAACTAAAGGGAGACTTGGCATACAGCTCGATCCGGTTGGGGAGAGTTCTGGCCCGGCCGGGCTGGAGCTCTCTTTACCTTGTCTCTCTTGGTTTTGTTGTAATCGTTTTAGACAGTTGGGGACTTATTTTGATACACTGAGCTCCTCTCTCCTCTATCTTTCCATCTTTTCATTTATGTGCATCCATGTCCCAGAAATGCTTGTTACTAACCTATTTCTGGGGAGTCATTCCCCGGAGTCCTTATGTTCTTTTTTCCCCAGCATGTTCCCTTGGATCAGAGAGGCTCCGAAATCAGGGTAGCAGCTATTGCCATGGTTCCGCTACACGTTCTGTGATGCCATGTTCAACTGCTACACTGCGGTGCCCTGCTACGTCCTGCTACGTCCTGCTACGTCATGCTACGTCCTGCTGTGCCTTGTAATGCCGCACAGCGTCCTGCTATGCCAGGAACTACCACAAAGAACTGCTACAAACTACTAATTTTTTCTATTTTTGTTATTGCCACTCTTCATTCTAACCCCAACCGGCCCGTCAGACACCGCCTACCAAGAGCCTGGGTCTGACCGAGGTTTCTGCCTAAAAGGAAGTTTTTCCTCGCCACTGTCGCACTGTTGCTTGCTCTGGAGGAAACTACTAGAACTGTTGGGTCCTTGTAAATTCTGGAGTGTGGTCTATCTGTAAAGTGTCTTGAGATAACTCTTGTTATGAATTGATACTATAAATAAAATTGAATTGAATTGAATTGAATTGAATAGTATTACTAGTCCCAGGTCCCCTGGTCATACCAGTCCCGTGTGAATAGGTCTTTTGTAACTTTTTGGTTACTATACTCTCTGGGTGTTGTCATGTATGTGTATCGGGAAAAGATTCTTCTGGCATTTGTTTGTGAGCTGTAAATCTGCCTGAGTTGTCCTTTCAGTGCCCCATCTGAACATAATAATTCTCACAATGACAGGAATGAGGTGCTTGTGACTGACTGGGTTCCTCTGGAGCATGTCCAGTAAGAAACTACTGGGGGTTGTTTACTGTGAGACTGGCCTGCCAAGGCAGCAGGCACACACCAAAGGGTCGCTATACCCTAATCCGGTACACCGTGTCTGGCAGCCTACTGGAGATATTCAGTGATACATTCAACAACTTGTATTTTACCTTCTATCACTGCTCTCACGCTGTAAATTGTTGACCCAGAAGGGAAAGCCATCTGTGTCTCCAAAAATCTCGCTGACAAGCCCAACCCCCCCTCATTCTGACTCACACCCAAACTGACAAAGCATCTGCCATCTTTTTTCCTGCTTACAGAAGAATAAGACACGGCCCTGTATTGTACCTCTATGCCTGATTTCCTCTTCTCTGTGTTATCTGTGATGTTGAGCAGGTCTCCAAAGCGCTCGTTGGTGATGAACTGGTGGTGTGTCGGAACAATGCCTGTGTGTCGTCTCGATGCCGTGTCAGCCTCTTCCTGTTCCCGCTTCAGCCGCCGCTGCTCCTCCAAGATTTTCTGACAGGAAACCAGACTAAAGTGTTTGTCCCCTCCAGATATGGCTCTCCTCTACTGTTTTAATCATGTAACACATTCTTTGTTGTGTATAATGGTTGATTTCCTCATTCTGAACACAGCTCTTGTTGTCAGTGAATGTGTAATTTATGAAAGTTTGGCTTAAATGTAAAGAAAGTTCACCTCTTTGTCCCCATGACGCCTTCGCAACACGTCATCCTGGCTCTCTCCGAGAACTGGGGACGAGTCTGAAACATAAACAGAAAGAAGATTACGCTGTCAACCTCAAGACAAATACAATTCAAAGAACAAAACTTCTCAAATAGAAGATGATGATATTGCAGTCAACTCCTTAATTCCAATGAATAGAATCATACACATATACAATAAACACAACTATGCATGCTTGGAATGAACACCGTAATCTCTGCAACACTAAAACAAAAAGCACACACACATCCAAAAAGCCAAATGTATTCCTGCATGCACATAGGAATTAACACAGAGTGGTCAGATGTGTGTTCATGAAAAAAACAAAAGAAAAGACAACAATGAAACCTACTGTATAATGGCCAAAAGAATAAACATGACATTATGGATTTACTGATCGACATATCTTCATGACTTAATTTGTTCCCCACACCACCATAGATGTTTCATTCTGTGTCCCAGCAAGGGCCACAAGTAACAACTATCAATGTTTTCAGGTTTGTCCCAGCTGTTAAGTAAAATAAATAAAAGCAGGGAATATCCTGACAGGCTAAAACAAACCTTTCATGGGGAAAGAATGAAAACTTGTAGATGTAAAGTGTTCCCAAAACAGAAAAAAACAAGGTGAAACATCAGTTCAAAAGAGCATATGCAATGTTATATTGAAATATCCTGCTTAATCATTACAGAGAAAGGCTGGAAATTGTATGTTAAGGTTTTCAAATGTATTGCCTGTGTAAGGACAAGATGTATTGTCTCATTGAGGATCATAAAAAAGACAGATGTAATATCTACGTTTATCTTAGAATTCGGTCTGTATTGATGTAACGCTTAATGCAGGCTCTAGCACTCTTGCATACAACTCAAATCTGATGTCACCAGGATATATATACATTACCAAAAGCTGCCTGAACCTCCTACAGTCACTGAAGTGTTTTGATGCGTTCGTGGGACCATACTTATTCACAGTGAAATGGAAGAGCACCAAACAGCACACTGAGAATGAGATGGAGGCTTCCCTGTCACTTTGTAAACACACCACACAGACTAGAGATGGAAGGTGGCGGCGTTGCTTTGTGGAGAAAAGAGGGACACAATGTGAAGAGAGAGAGTCGAGATAAATGAGTGACCACACAGCGAGGAGAGAGGAGGGTGACAGTGGTGTGAAGGGATGGAGATAGCCACCTCTGCGGTGAGCTGCCAGCGGCTGCAGTAGGTTCCCGTTGGCGTCCAAGCCCTGCCAGTTACTCAGGTGCTCAGTGTTGCTTCCCTCCCCGTTACTCAGCCTCTCCAGGACTTCCAGGGAGGACAGGCGCTGAGGGATCAGAGGTCTGGGCTCAGGAGACCAAGTGCTGGGTCTCTGGGTGCCCACTGTCACCTTGGTGGCTAACAGTGTCCTCCGAGTTTGGTGGGACTGCAGGTTCTTACGTAACCTGAAGGGAGCGGGGCCCATGAGGAAGAGGTTCCCAGGCAGCGTGGTCTTCTTCTCCAATGGTGCCGGCCTCTCGTGTTGGGTTGTGGCCTGTTGCCTCTCGTGCCTGAGGATGGTGGTGAAGCGGGTGTAGGAGGCAGGGCAAGAGCCTTTGCATTTGCTGGGTTTGAGGAGGAGTTGATGGTTCAGGTGATGCAGGATGTGGTTGTGGTGGTGGTGGAGAGGGTTGTGTAGTGGAGGTGATGCTGCCAGCAGTGCTGAGGGACTCTTTGATCCACTGGCATTTTGGTGGATCAGGTCTGGGGAACTTTTACTGAAGATCTGCTCAACCTCAGTGTTAGAGGGGGACTCAGTCCTGACGTTGTGTCTGTCCTCTGAGGAGGAAGCAGCCTCCTCCACAGTCACACTGCCTGGCGACAAGGCCTCCTCCCTACAGCTCTTGCCCTCTGCCTCCACTGGGGAGCAGGCATCCATCTGGGTAGCGTCAGCTACCAAAAGGGACTCCGCTGACACTGCAGACGCCATGTAGAGTTGGGCGGGGTTGTGGTCGGGGCTGTGGCAGTAGCTGGAGTGCAGGGTGGGCAGGGAGGAGGAGCGGCTGGGCGCCGAGCTGGACCGCTGGATGATGATTTCAAACTCACTGACCCGCGACGACACTGCATCCCTTGGAATGTTACCCCCCTCATCTGCCTCTGACCTTTCATCCCCTTCGGACTTTGACTTCTCAAAAAGAGACGCCAGGCTGCGGACGCTGCCGTGTGGGCTGCAGCCGGCCGAGCTGGGCCGCTGGATGTAATGCATGGTCCTGTACAGGCTGGAAAACTCAGAGGCGCTCCTCTTAATTGCAGGGGAAGCATTCCTGAGGCCGTCCGCACACTCGGTGCCACAGCTGGACTTAGAGTCTGAATGTTGCCCACTCTCCCTTTCCTCTGCTCCTGCAAAGTCTGTGTCACATGGCCCTGTGTACAGTTCCTCACAGCTGTGGGCCTTTGGGTGCCTGATAGCTTTAGTCCTGCTCTCCTGACTGTCACCACTGGGCGGCAGCAGCTTGGGCTTGAATTTAGAGGGCAGGATTTGGGGTATGCAGGCTTTGGCAGCAGATAGAGGCTTCATACTCTTACACTGGTTACCTATTGCATTACTGGCAAGAACCGATCGACTATTTACAGAGGAGCAGGGTGAAATTATATAGCCATTCCCACCTTTATAATCCACTGGCAAGCATGCAGGACAACAGAATAAACAACATATTAGATTACAATGGTCACAGGTTCTCACACACACTAAAACAGAGTCAGGCACATTTCTAAAGTAAAGACCAAGTTCCATCAAAAGTAGATGAGAAGAGGAAGCAGACTGATAGATGACTGTTATAGTAACATCATGGTACTGCAGTGAGGAATTATGCTTTGTAAAAATGGAACACCAGGAAATTTACTGTCTAACAGATTCTTGCATTATCAATTACACTGTTAACAGAAAAATAACATGTGGAACATAAAGTATTAAAACAGCAATATGCCATGAAATGTTATGTGATGTTAGTTCATATAGGAATTCTTAACACTGACTGCAGTATCAATAAATTAAAATAGAAAAAACAAAAACAAAAAACTCTTCAAATCTTTTTTGTTCCCGATTTTGTGTTCATAACTTCCCCACTGCCTGTCCCACTTTCCCCTCCTAGATTCAATATATTCTTCTCCTCTGCCTTCAGCAATTAGAAAGGCAGCTGCAGTGATATATGTTCTGTGGCATCCCTGTTAATACACTGCTCCCCTACACGGCTGTAAATACAAAATGTATCCTGAGTCAACTTGGACAGTAAAATATGACTGTCACAGACCTCTGAGAAACTCAACTACTCATATCCCTTCTTGGCAATATTCAGTTCCTGGCTATAGTTTGCTTGTGATAGCACTACAGATGGACCCTGGAAGTGACACAACCCTTTCACATGCTGCGAGATACTTCTGTAGCATGAGTGACCCATCTGTCATGCTTCATATCTACCAGAAAAAACACACACTGAGTCCGACCTGTGGCCCTTTGCTGCATGTCATTCCCCCTTTCTCTCTCCTTTCAAGTCTAAGCTGTCCTGTCAATAATAAAGGCCTGAATATGGCAACAAAATAAACACACTGAGAAAATAAATTAAGATATTCTATCCAGGGCATGTGGCAAGTAAAGAGTCCTAGCTGCTGAAAAGCCCTTGAGGAGACTCAGTTTAAAAAAAGACAAAGATTAATACAGATATTTTTTATTTCATGAGCACAAGACAGCACATGATGATGTGTTTGGTTCCGTGCACTATGAAAGTGCATGCTAGTCAGTTGACTGGAGTGCCAAATCCATTTACTACATGGGCCCACAATTCAACTGTGTAACAGCCAAAACAACTATCCTAATACGTCCATATATTAGTTATTTATTATTGTGGAAACATACCAAACTTTAACTCTGAGTGGACAGTTTCTAAAGCCATCTGTTGTGTGTCATCCCAGATGTAATGTAATGACATGCTGGGTCATACTGTCCCTTCCTTTCTTTTTCTTACAGCTCTTCTCCTCCCCTAGCGTTTCTCTCCCTGGCCATGTGCACAGGCATTCCAGCCCCTGACCTCACACTGACAGCTGACTTCCTTGCGCCTACCCACCCTCTGTGTCCCTCCTGATTATCTCACCCCTGTCTGTTTATCTCGCTCGTCCCTCCTCATCCATCCCCTCTCTGGCCCTCCACTCCCTGGCGCTGGAACGCTCTGGAGTCTTGCCCTAAGCCTGCCTAGCAACACAACTGGAGCGAGAAAGGGGAAACTCTCCAAGGTTAGCTTCCATCGACTTAGCAAGACAGCCTCACTCCCACCATGAGTTTTCCAAAGCAGATGGCCAGCCTTTGACAAAAACATCCATGGCATCAATAATAAATCAAAAGCTGCTGGGGGGATGAATGCTGCGAGGTGATTGGCCAATGCTGTGAGGTCTGGGAGCGAAGAAAATGTGTGGATACCAACAGAAAGGTAAACGGAAACACATGTATCCCTGTCTGAAACTTTGAACGGTCCAACATCATGTCTGTAAGTCATTGGTTGTGTCTCAGCAGGAAAGGCCTTTAATGGCCTGCTGTCCTGTCTAGGCCCCACATCCATAAACATACACACACACTTGCCATTTTACTGGACACATATGAAGTGGCTGTTACCCTACCTTTAGAGGAGGAGGAGCTTGCCTGGCGCTTGTTTAGGGCCCGCAGACCTTGTAAGGGAATGTCGCCGCCCTCCAGGACACTCTTGTAAACATGGCGGTCGCATTCTGGAGCCCCTGGCTCGCTCGTGGATGATCCTCCGTCCTTCTCCACCTCGCTGTGTCCAGACTTGCTCGAGGAGCTAGACAGTGATGAGAGGAACGCGGACAGCTAATTAAACACAGTCAAATTCATTCAGAGGAGTTGTGTTACATGCTTTTTATGATAACCAGAGGCACACAAATTGTGTGATGAGCAGTCATATGGTTCTTATTTAGTATATCTTGAGGTAAATCCTGTCTTCGCAGACATGTGGGAAACAACTTGCAGAATTTGGAGGCTGATGTTGAGAGAAGGCATGTGTTACCACACATATCTTGGCATTCCAGAGAGGCCAGCAGGACAGATTTCTATAAATATTCTCTGAACATTCCCACATGGGGAATCAGCCCCTGCCATGCACCTGTACAACTGTCAGGTTTACTCCCTTTCAAATGCCGCTCATGTGTTATTCACACTGCACCTCTATTTGTGCTGACAAACACGGTCATTAAACTGACTCCAGTATCATTTAGGTAAAATAAACACTTTTCACTAGTGTTAGGAAAAATAGGAATGTATTTTCCCAAATGTGTTCATATCTGCAGAGTTGCCAAGTCTTGTAAGAGTTTTACAAGCTTGTACAAATGTATGGATACATTACTTTCCTTGTTCACTACCTCAAGACAATAAGCTCTTTCATAGCTGTGTGCACTGCTGACTGCGGCGAGCCATTAAAATCACATTGGTTCTAGGTTTCTTCCAATAATTCACAGAAATGGTGTACAGGAAATGTGCAGGACAGGAGCCATGCAAGATTTACAACAATCTTCTGGAACGATTCTGGTTAAATCAACAGTCAGTATGTAGGTAAACTATCATGTTCATATATTTCCCTGGAATGATAAGGGGCTCATTTCAGTGCCAATTATGTAGAATGTACTACTGCATCGTGATGACAGCTCTTAAAATTTGGGATTATTTATATCAATCTTCTAAGAACTATCGTGCACACACAGTGTGTGTGTCTAATCGAGGCCTGAAAAGACACACATTTACTTAAAGGTTCATTTATTCATCTAAAGACACTACAACAGTGGCACATAGGTTTTGCATTTTACAATCAAATGATATATTTACAAGAATGCTCTGCAAAATGTGTCTGATTTCAAACAGACCCCGGCGAAAACAACATCCTGCCCTGAACATGTGTGCCTTTGAGGGAAGTCAGTTTATGACTTGAGGTTTCCTTTGAAAAGTTTGGGTGAGTGAACTTCCACCACTCCTTTTGTTAGGGGCCTCTTCCTTTCAAAATTAACAACCCATCAATGTATTGAAAAGTTGGATTGGAAATGTCTTTTCAGATACTTGGCCATGATGACCTAATGATTGCAGCAGATGGAAAGTTCTCAGCAGAAACGGTGGGAGGAAGTTTATTTTCCCTGGGCTGTAGTGCAAGATAGTCCCCATGGCTCGGTCCTAAATTCCTTACATTTTATTACACAAACAGAAATAGAAAATGTCAATCTCATCGGGTAAAAACAAAAACGATAAAAGGCTTGGTAAGCCTCTTATAAGTAACAGCTAGCATCCTCTTTAATAATCCAGTTGCCGGTCATAATGTCCACTCACCCATTCAGAAGAAGATAACGGTTTTTAAGTTATGCAGCAGCTGGGCGAGTTCCCTCTATCCCAGTGACATCCAGGTTGCTGTCTTTAAATAAATCACCACATAGCAGCCATGTCTTTACACTTCAACCCCCAACCCCCCTGAAAAACACCATTAAATACACACAGAGGACACACTGCTCTGGTAGCTTTTTGCCTTATTAACAGGATCTCCTCAGGAAGCAGGGGTCCCTCCGCTGAGGGTGGGCGAGCTCTACAGGGTGGGAAACCTCTCATTGAAATGTATCCCCGTAACATGCCTTAAATAATCATCAACATGCTGGAAGGAGGAAGCAAGATTTAAAGCACAAGTATTGGAATAAGAAGGAGGGGATGGACTTACTACTGCTGCAGGTCGGAGGCTGTTTCCAGGGGGCTGAAAGAGGGGGCACTCTGCAACAAACCAAACAAAGAAGTCATTGATAGTTCCACAGGAAGGTCTCCTCCAGCTAGAACAGAGGCAAGAGCATTAGCTGTGGTCAGATTTTCTCTTCTTTTTGTCTCTGTCGTTCACTCGCTGCTCTGGGTTTTTGTCTCGAGCACCCGGGGTTCTTAGCGTCTCTGGACTGGGCTTGGCATGGAGGAGTAAGCGTGTGTTTTGGCCTGCATGCAAGTTGGAGAAAACAAGCGGCAGTGTGGAGAATGGAGGGGGGAGTGGGCGTGCATCGGTCAGGGGGGCGCCCATGCGGGGAGGGGGCTGTCACAGGCTCAGCCAATGGGCTGCTGTCTCCCAGTGAAGCTGTCTCTTTTGTCTGGTATTGAGTCACTCTCATTACCACTGGACCAGACCGGGGGACAATTAACCAGCTGGTGGTGGAATCAGGCTAATTACACACACACACACACACACACACACACACCCACACACACACACACACACACACACACACACACACACACACACACACACACACACACACACACACACACACACACACACACACACTTAAAGATCCAAATAGAGAAACAAATGCTTAGAGACAAAGTAAAGAATACAGTAACACATATTGATTGTACAAACAGATCATTATAACCATGTTATAAAGATAAAGAGCACATATAAAGGCAGAAATAAATAAACTGCAATCACATGAGTGAATTTTTTTTAAAGGACTACAAGTGTAAATGTAATGTGTATATACAAGCAGATATTATCTCCAAAACACTGGGGTCGTTATATGTGTGGTAGCACCCACTAGCACTTTGAATGGTTTTGAGCCAACTAATTTTAGCCCACTGTTTCTGTTGCTTTCCTCTTTTCGGACGTCACAGCAGGTAAAAATAACAGACGCGACACGGGCACTATGAATAAGAGCGCAAGTGTTGTTTGCAAATATGATTGCACAATCCCCATCCCAGCCAGCCTGGCCATGCTGTTAATACCACGTCCACTTCCCCACAGCGCGGCCAATTCTCCGCTTCCACACACCGATGACCAGACAAGGAGCATTCTCGACAGCTCATTTGCCACAACATACCTTTACACTTAGTTGCCAGGGTAGGATGATCATTTATAACCTTTCAGAATAAATGCCTATCTTTATAAGACCGGAACATCAGGCTGGCAGGTCTGTAGTCGGATCTATTTATAAAGCCAAATGTTCCATGTAGACTCGGAAACACGCCAGTGTCATTGAATAATCTGCAGCTCTTCTTTCCTCCGCTACGTCTTGTATCCCCCCTCAAATCTGATATCAGGGGGAACAGATACTGTCCCCTTGCACCCCTGGGTAATTGGGCTGTTACACACAGCATCAATGGAAAGTAAACAGGAAACAGGCATTGAAGGCTTATCTGGAGTAAAGGAATGGAATTTTAATCTGGTTATTTACAAGATGCCTGATTAGTTTTAGTTTATGTGAACTTTGCTTCATACAAAAGGACATAACTGTTCAGTTTGAAAATAATCCTACACTGATATCACTTAACATCACATTACTCCTTGACACTTTTTATCCAGCTTATGAAATCAGTTTAACTTATCAGATAAAGAAACACAGAGGATAAAACCACTCGCTTAGAGCCGTTAGAGCGTGAAATGTCCAAAGCTGTATATGGACATAGATGAAGGACTTTGGTGAGTCAGTGGAACACCGATGACAACGTTTCTGCAGAATTTCATGTGCATGTTTCCTAACAGGTGTCCCTGGCTACTCAGAGCCGCTTTCATATTCAAAATAGCAATCATGAATAGGTCATGGTAACATGAATCTCATTCTTTCCAGCACCTTATTTGTGTTGATGTGTACTCATGAAAACAAACAGCTCCCCCAGTGTGAAGGGCCTGTTATAGCCATGAGCACCTCATCCGCGCTAAATACTTAAAGGTAAAGGCTAAGTGTGTAACAGAGGTTAAATATGAAAGCACAATGAGCTAGCAGGCTTACCGAGTCGCCTCCTTTAGAAGATGTCAGGTGGTGGCGTGTGTGTGTGTGGCGGGTGGCTGTATGTAACTCAGCGCTGAGACAGTGTGGCAGCAGCCCTCTCGTCAGCATATGCTCAACAGATGGAGTCACTCTGACGGTTGCAGGGGGCCAAAATGCTCTTCCTGACCATAGTTATGTGTGGAATTCCAGTTCCAGCTAGCCATGTATATCAATGGGCCTATGTTTGACTGTAACTGTCACTGGGTGTGTTTTCAGACTCCTCTTGAACCCAGAACGTGTTAATATCAATCAGGAGGACCATTACTGTGATTATACAGAGCTGTCACTCTTACACAGTAAATGTTAGGTGACTAGAAGTGGCTGAGTAATGATGATTTAACAGGACGGGATAAAGAAGAAGAGAAAATAGTGCAGTCTTGTAGGATTATCTAAAGTATTACTTAGACTAAGCCTGTTCTTTAGGGGTATTTAGTTGACAACTGGCTAATTAGCAGTGTGGAACCACAAGAAGACTGTTCTAAAGATGTGGATCAGAGAAATTAAATGGACTTTTAATACTGTCAAGAAGTTTCCCTTTCTTATAATACTACTTGATTAGTAGAAGTGGTTATCCAAAGCACTTTGAAGGTTACTAATAAGAACAAGGCCTAACTGGATCAGAGCCATACATGTCTAACTCTTTATTTAACACCTGAGTACTGTGGCTTTTGCAGACTTCCAAAAACCATATCTCTCATCCGGTAATACCAAGTGAGTACTGATATGTCAATCAAACTCCAATGAGCCAGAGTGTCTGGCTGGGCCTTAAGGTCAAATACTACGCATACCAGGTGCAGCTTTAGAAGTGACATTGACATTAAACAGGAGCCAGTCATCAAACCGAGATCATCTGGCAAACATCCAGGCTGCCATGAGACAGAGTCGGCTGCCTCCACCACTAAACCTCCTCCAAATATTCACTAACCGGGAATGGGAGACCCTGCCCCTGCGTCTGGCCGATGCTAGGACATGACCTCATGTTGTAGTCAGTGGTGCCACCTCATGGGATCCAGGGTGTGGCGGTGTGGCTCTGACTGACAGAGAGCGAGGAGAACCAACATCTGTTTGTGGGCGGCCAATGCCACGCTTGTCTTGTGCCAACTAAGGCCCAAGGCATGGAATTGTCCTGACACTGTATACTGCTTCAACATGCCTGCACCTGTGTGGGTATTTTAGTAAATGTACCAGATAGCAGACGGGCAGCAAATATTATATGAAAGGCCTGGGATTACCCTGGAGCCTAATGCTCGTAAGGACTGCAGCCTCTCCAAGTGAGGAGTGACTTCTGGATGAATCATCCAGAACAGTTACATTGCACGACAGCTGGATTCTCGCGATATCACAAGAGCACGCGAGAATCGCAGGATCACATTTCACATGAACATTTTGTGTAAAGAAACCATCTGGGTTGTCGGCTTATGATACGTATTGTAACTGGCAAGGTGCACATCAAAAATAACCAAAACAGTGTGTTGCTCATGGAAGTTAACGACATGGAAGAACAGGGATGCTGCTACGGTTAGTAAGAGATCGCAAGATCCTGTTGTAAAGGAAATAGGATGCTGATAAGCCCTGTGAAAATTGAATTGATCTTTTGTCATGGCCACCTTTGCTAAACTCTAATCAATAATCAGCCGTATTAAATATGAATGATCTAAAATGCACAGGGTAAAAGCCACAGTTATTGTAAGTGGTCAGACAGTTTTCTGTTGACTGAGCTGATTGTGCTTACTCAGCATCACAAATACAAATAAATTGCTGAAAGACACTTTTGAAGAGGGTAAAAATAGATCTTGGTTGACTATTTTAGACACTATTGGGGACAAAATCCTTTTAAAAATTGTATAAGGTGACAATGAAGCATTAAAGTAGCTGTATAAAGTGCTCTGAACAAAGTACAATAAACAGAGTTTATGATAAAAAAAAAACATATAAGCCATAAAAGATGATCAGTAGTTGGTCACTTGATGGGACACATGGTAGTATATTTAATTTAAGAGAAAACATATTTTCCTCTTACACATGCTGTCACATCACCTTTTATGTGCAAGATCAATAAAAAAATATTCAGTACAGTACTGAAAGTGAAAGTGGGAGTAGTCCTTATAGACAGACACAGTTTGTTTAGGCATTATTTGAACATTGATGTTATCACATGCAGTTAAGTACAAGTTACTGTCACTTTAAAGACAGCGACCACTTACCGCTTTGTCAAACTCCATCTCTGAAAAGAATTTATACCAAGGCTCATTCTCTAAATCTACATCCTCTGGCTTTACCTCCTGAGTCTAGGGGGCATGACAACAAGAAGAGGAGGAGAAAGACAAAGAGAAGACAGTTCAGACAGGACAGAATATGCACACCAAAATAATGAGTCAGATATTTTTGTTTGAGCCCTTGTTTGTACCCAACACTAAAAATGATCAGCGATACTATAAGTGTTGGCATTGAAGAAGGAACCCACAGATTTCTTTACGACTAGTAGATTAAAGGATAAGTTTACATTCATTCAAGTCTATCTCAAAGGCAAAGTTTGATACTCTGGATAATCAGTTATTTGCTTTTTTGCAGAGAGTAAGATGAGAAGATTGATTGTATTGTTGTATTTGTTTGATAAATACAGCCAACAGCCAACTAGTTCAGCTTAGCATTAAGACTGGAAACAGCTCCAGTAGTAACAAAGTCCACCTACCGACACCTCACAACTGTGTCTGACACACTTGGTGTCTTCTTGTCACTGTGAGGTTGCCAGGCAACCAACTGAGACTCCGGCCAAGTAATATTCTGGCACAAAAGTCATACCTGTCATTTTCACAATTTAGTTTTTTGTGATAAAAACGATATTAAACGTGTCAGTTATTGAGCTTCAGAGGTGTTTCGTCCTATTTCTACTGTATATTTAATGGTCAAATATTAGAGTGGTATCAATCTACTCATTAGACTTTTAACAAGAAAGCAGATAAGCGTATTCCCAAACATGTCAAACTGTTCCTTTAATACAACACCCACATACACATATTCACATTGAAAAAGTTACAGGTCACTGTAATTGTTTGTCCTATACATACTGTTACTATCCTTCCACTATAGCTCTGCAAGCAAACACTGTCCAATTAAATACAAAGAAGGAATTCTGTACCAAAAAAGACTCAACCTTTGGTAGATAGTCATTTGATAAGACTGCTAAAGCCTCTTAGCCCCGACTGAACTTTTGAAAGCAATTGGTTTGCTATTGGCTTGGCCAGTATATCGACAAGAGTTTAGCCACCAAAACCAACCATTTTAATGCAAAACCCATGTGCCCATAAGAACATTGATTAGTATGGGCATATGGGTATTGCATATTAAAAATAAAACATTACCAAGTCCATTACCCAAAAAGTGATGTTATTCAATGGGAACTACTTTTCATTTTATTCTATCTAATCAGCAGACACATCCCAACAACGTCCAACAGAACATGCAATCTTTTGAAGATGTAATATATATATATATATATATATATATATATATATATATATATATATAATATATATATTTGTGGCCTCTGGGATCGGAGCCAGATCTTGGCTAAGGACATCTACTAGCTTGATGTAACCGAGCATCAGACAAACAAAAATTATATAATCAACTAACTACTTATTCTCAATACTGATCACCTCCATGTCCTCTATTACGTAAAAGGGAATTATAAAAGACCTGAGAAATCTAAATGCAAAATGTATGTGTTCTCATTTTGGTTCAAATTTGAGCTACTGCTCATTATCTATTAAATGTAAAAAAAAGAGAAAAAGAAAGAAAAAAAGCTCATCCTCAAAAGACAGCCCTCAAGGACACTAAATAATTCCGCACCATTTGATTCAGCACAAACTGCTACAGCTAGAGAGGGTAGGGTAGAGAACATTACACTTCCTCTTTAGAAAACCCACACAGGATCCATGTATTGTGTCTGTGCTGGGATCCTCTCACACCGAGCTGATTCGGCCCAATAACCTTAAATCGAAGACAGGAAGACAATGTCTATCCTTGAAAGTGATACACCCCCGCTGCCAAGCAGGATCATCTGTCACCGCAACAGGACACCCTTTAGGAATGTGGTGCACATGGTAATTCAGGCTACACATACGTCGCCAGCCAAGCTGTTAGTGAAGCTGCCACCCGGGAGGTTAGATACAGAGGTGGTGGGTAGGGGTGTGCATGGTGGGTGGAGTGGGGGACAGCTTACACGACATGCACACAGAGAGAAGGAGAGAGAGAAAGAGAGACACACACAGGCAGACGGCTAGCATACCGTTCTATCCAGCTTCAGCACCGACGACTTCCCCGGCTCATACTCAAAGATGCTCTTGGGCTCGGCGCGGTACTTCCTGGTGTCTACCTTTTTATCCGGGGGCTCCCACTCGCTCCTGTGAAGAGGCGGGTGTCATGGAGGGGTGGGGTGTGGGATAAAAAGGAGCCAATCCTTATCAAGTAGTCTCCATGGCAACCAGCATAGGCTAGGATTTTTTTTTCTTAATTCAAAAATGACGTCCGCCCTCATTATCCCTGCTCTCTCTCCTGCCTCTCTGCTTCTAATGATAATATGACAGAAAATCCAATTCACTCAGTAATTCGATAAGGTAAACAAGATTGGACCCTGTGACAAAAAACAGAGTGCAGCGTTTCCTGGTAGAATTTCATACCAATCTTACAGCTACTCTCCCACCACAGAAAACACACACAGAACAAATTCTTACTGAGCATCAACAACATCAAGTGTTGTTTTCAAAAATGGACAAAGACGTGTTTAGCAAAGCTGCCCTTCCTACATTGCCCCCAGTCCCCGACCTGTCATCTGCAGCTCTAGTGGGCAACAAATTATACTCCATCACCTGTCCTCCTTCATCACTCTATCACTCATTTATCTGAGAGCAGATCATCTTGTCTCAGTGCACCCCTTTGTGTGTAGGGTTGATAATAAACACACCCACACACACACACACACACACACACACACACACACACACACACACACACACACACACACACACACACACACACACAACACACACACACACACCCACACACACACACACACACACACACACACACACACAGTCCCACCAGTACAAACTGGGAGACACTAGTGGAAGCCACTAGGGTCAAAATATTATATTTGCAGATTTTTAAAATGATCAAAGTCAGGATAATTGATTTTTTTTTTGCCCTTCTGTGAACAATTATGTTTGGTTAAGTTTACTAGCACTGTATGTAAATAAAGACTAATCCTTTTCTGGAAGTGACTTTAACGTCATACTGTGAGACACATTTAAGGACATTTATTGCAGCCATGGTTTTCTATCACAAAACCATTTGTTTGAGAAACAGACAGAACTAGGATTTCCCTAATCAGAATTATATTTATGGTGAGTTATATCATTTTTTATATCTTGGCATTTATCATTTTAACAAACATGAACAGTGCTGTGCTTTTGTGTTAAATATCAAAGTGAATGTTATCAGGAGGGTTGGAGCAGATGGAGGACACTGACCTTTTGGCAGAGGGTTTGAGAGAAGAGGACCGCGTTGGCACAGGCATTGACCGGCCTCTTGAATCGACCTCAGCGTCACTTTTTGAGCGTGGCACTGCTCTCACTGAAAACAGGCACATCGACAAACATCAACAGCCTGATACTCAACTGCATTAATGCACCAACTGAAATGTTACCAATGTTTAAGTTTAAATCAAGTATGCTGCATGTCGGGTGCATCTTAGAGGAATTGCAATAAATACTGAAAATAAATGATTAACAGTTTTGTAATTCCATGAAAGCCCAATTCCAAAACTCACCATCTTCCAAATAACCAAAGGGAGTGGGTCCATCATCTGAAAAAGCGGCACACCAAACATCTTTTATTACAACATGTATCTACCTATGCTCTGTTCTTGAAAAGTAATGAAAATAGCCCAAAACTAAATAATTCAGAAGGCATTTAAAACACTCCTTACAGGTTCACCCAACACTATCAAAGTATGTCAAATCAAAGCACTTTACAGGAAGCATTACTGAGCTAAAAAGGGATGCAAGCGTCGATGAGCATCAAGGCTCTGAATAAGTAATGCACTGTAAAGCAAAAAGGCCATGACTTCCACTATCAGAATTGTCTATTGTCTATATACTTTACATGGTGTAACTAAAGACAAAAATACAAATACAAAAATCATGTCTTCTTTGCTATGGCTGACAGAAATCTAAAGAAATCTAAACTTAACCTTAACCATCTACAAAACATTGATCAAGGACGCGTGTTAGGAGCAGTACACAGTCTGAAGGTCAGGGACTGTTTTTTTAAGATTATTTTTTGGGCATTTTTCAGGCCTTTATTTAGACAGGACTGATGAAGACATGAAAGGGGAGAGAGAGAGAGAGAGAGAGAGAGAGAGAGAGAGAGAGAGAATGACATGCAGCAAAGTACTGAGAGACTCTACATGACAGTACAGTCCATAGCCTCGGTGCAGGACTGCAGCAGCATCTAGTGGCTACAATAGTGCACTGCATCATAACACTGATCATGCCATGTGTATGATGATGATGACATTTATGAATAATGAAATATATAACAAAAATAAATCAACTGTCTGAAGCTTATTGGTAGGTTAACAGCAAAAGGTTAAAAGTCATGAGTAATTGTTACAATTTGTTAAGTAAAAGAAGAATGAAACTACAAGGGTTCGTGCATCATTCTTGTCAACACGTCAATATCAATGTATCAACCAGCTCACCAGGTTTAAATTAAGATTTTAAAGGCCCAGTCCGTTTTCAGAAGGGAAAGTGTATTGACAAATTAGTCAACTAGTCAATTGCAACTTAGTGGCAATTCCATAAAGTTGGAAGACTTGCAAGTGACAGATTTCTAAATAATAGTCAAAACGAAGAAGAAACTGAGATATTCAGACTTTTTCTCCCTAGTATCAGTTCCAAAAACACTAGCTACTAAATTTGCCATAATGGAACTCTTTTTTTAAATGCCATGCCCCCAGTTTGTATTGAAGAGTTCTTTAAAAAATGTGAAGTCTCTAAGCCCTATCTAACATAACCACAATGACATCACCAGTGTTACTACTCAGGACGCATAAACTGACCTTCATTTGTAAAGTTGTTGGACTTCCCTGCTTTAATATGCTTTTCTTTAAAACATCAAAAGTATTACATATCTACAGCCAGTCAATTAATGAAAGAGTGTGTGTGTAATTGTATGTGCTATAGGGGGGCTAGCCTTTTATTTAATTCACAGATTGTTTAATTTTTTTTTGTACCACTCCGACCATAGGCATTTGTCACAGTCAACGTTTTGACTGGCCATGGAAGGCAAAGCACAGGTGTCACTATTAACATTAAGGACGGCTATGTTCTATTAAAGTGTCCCAGTGAGTCATGACAGTGTGTCAGCGAGCCAGCATGCACAATACAGGGCCCTGAAACTGAAGTAGCTAAGTGGAATTCAGCCAGGATTTATTTTATCATGTACATACATATGTACATATCTTCTGTAAAAAGAAAGAAAAAAAAGGCCTATTAAATCCATAACGCTTACTGATCTTGAAAATGTACCATGGGCAGCAAAACCAAGTTAGATCAGGAAATCTGCACGAAACCTGCAGTGCATTTTAAACTAACAGAAATAGCGGCTCTATGGTATGGATCTGACGTCGGAAAAGATAAGGTAAAAGCCTTTCAAATACTTTGAGCATCTTAGAGGTATGTGGTTTTGTACTTGTCACAGGGCCAAGTATGACAGGTTAAACACAGCTGAAGTATTTGAAAGGGCCCAGGATGGCTGCAGGTCAGTAAAGCCAACAAAGTCACTACCATCGGATACCTTTTGATTTCATCTGAATGTCATAGGTCTCGGGGAAAATGTACGTGGGGCGGTAAGGGTTTTCCTCAATAGGCTCTGAGCACAGTGATGGAGAGACAGAGCACAGCGTGACACAACATACAAAACACATATAGAAACACACAGGGCTTGGACACCAACAGAGAAACATGATAGGAAAAACTGACCAGACCTGGAAAGCACAGGAAATGAGGATTTTTCTCTTACCAGGTATTCTGTGTATCTGTTTGAACATTGTCTTGTACCAGTCTTTGGACTTGTCAGTGTTCTGAAATTGTAAGATGTTAAATGAATAGGTGAGGACGACAGACAAATATATCAACATTATGTTTTCCAGCACCAGCCCTGGTGATGTTCAAGTGTAACATTAACGGTGGCTGCATTCCATTGTTACTGTCATTAGTCACAACTGTTATACACCTGCTATGAAAAGTCAAAATATCTCTTGTGAGAATGGTTTACTGCTAATGAAAATAATAATACAATTAATAATAATACAACAACATACTATGTTACAATAAAGAAAAGTAATGGGCTTTATATAAATGCTATTTACTGCAACAACAAAGACCCATGTCTTATATGAACAAAACACTCATTAAACATCTGGAGTGAGTAGATTTGTATTCATTTAACAGAAGGTTTTGTTGCTCACCCGTACAGGCACAATGGGCTTGTTGAGAGGACTGAGCACAGGGGAGTACAGTGATAGCCGCAGCCTCTTCCAGTCCATATCAGGGACTGGACTGACCGATTCTCTCCCTGGATCAGGGCTTTTGTCCCTTTCTGGGGTTGGGTCTGTAACAAAATAAATGAAAAACCCTGTAAGCCAGACAAAACTCAAAGTTCACATCACATTTCACTAGAAACTGTCTAGTAAAATAAAATTAAAGTATTGCATTGAAATACATGACAAAATATATAGATATTGCAGTAAATGGTAGACGGCATTATAAGAAACAACAGAAATCAGTGTTGGTGTACTGTACAGTATGTAGGACTTGAGTTGCTTAGTATGTGTTTCCTCCACATGTAGAATTTATGCGTAGCGTATGTCTTATGCTTCATGCTGTGCACCAAATATTTTCTGCACCGCTGATGATCACATCAAGATTTTATACCTATAATTCACCAACTGTTCCATTTTACATCACAGTTTTTCGTTTTGTACCACACAGTAACAAAGAGTGAGTGAAATGATTATAATATAACTAATGTCAACACTCGGGGAGAAGTAAATGTAGCAAGACTTGCCAAGGCATGATACACCTGACAAATATTGGAAACATTTATTTGGTGCAAAATATATAAATATATATAATTTTCTTTTTTTATTTCTATGATATGAATGCTTACTAAGTGCCACCAAAGTGGATTCCTACAATGGTCATGGTAAGGGTTGGGATTAGGTAAGTATTCATAATAAATCAGGCGTTGTGCGGCAGTGTGGGAGTGTCAGTTAAATCTTACTCCATCGTGTTTTGTCTGATCGCCAGTAGGTTACATGACAGTGTGACATTGCATTTCTCCAATAATTTCTTTCAACTTTTCACTGCAGGCCAATGCTTTTTTCCGGCATACCCTGGTCCCCCACCACATCAGCCGAAAAGCACTACCCACATTAAAATCAATGATAGGACTTGGGTTTCTGGGGTTTGTAAATGCATCCTAAGAACATTGCAATTATATTCTTTTGTAATTTCCCCTTCTTGTTTTCTCACTTTATGGCAGTAAAGGCATTTGATGAAACAAACTGCTGACCCAGCAGTAAACTTTGTAGAATGTGACACTTTGCCCCGAAGAATAAGATGTGTAAGGTATCAAGTAAGTAGAAGACAGCGTAAAAATCTCAATCATGGTCACCTTTATGTTGTACTGATGCTATGCAGGCAACAGACATGAAATTGCAGGAAAATATACGGAAAATAACTTGTAGCCAAGATGTTTTTATAAAGTCTGGTACATTTTTGTTCAACAAATGAACATCACCAATATTTTCAACACTTTGACGCATCAAACATAACTCATTCACTTCATCAGGCTTGTGGCGGACAAATTTAGCCTGCTGTGTCCTGGCAGTAGGAGGGTGACAGATGCTTCAGTCGAAGAACAGAAAATATTGCTCTGTAATAAAACTTGGGATTGTTGCTGGCTAAGTCTAAGAAATAAAACATACATTACAAAAATATGTTAGACATCACCAAGATGCATACCTTCAAAATGAGAAAGATGCTTTTGCTGCTCTGTTTTGAGAGAAAGACAGACAAGGACAGTACAGTGAAATGTGACAACAGTAAGCAATGATGCAAAAGTGAAAAAGCACAGTGGTGTGTGACACAGAGCAAGACAAGGCTAATGGATCACAGACAGCTGAGACCTAAGAGCACCATCAAGCTTGGCTGATAAAATGCCACACAGGCATGTCATGGTCATAATAAGCTTTTGGTAACTCTTCCTGATTCCCGTCATCCCCAACTCCCAGACCGGCGTGCTCACCTCTGTTGTGTTGCAGCAGGACTATGGTGGGGTTAACTGTGCTAGTGCAAGGATAAACAGAGCTGGAGGTCGACGTGAAACAGTTCTGAATGTCAGCGGAGGATGGGCCCTGGTTTTCTTTGATGCTCTCTGGTGAATTGGCCTGAGCATAACAGAAAATACTCAAATTTCTCAGGTTTCCTTTCACAGAATTCACAAGACCTAAAATACAGGGATCACCCAGTTCTCATAATTGTAAAACCACAAACAGCCAAACAAAGATCCTGTGTTAAATAGGCTGGAAGTAAACGTACCTGGCACTGAGTGTTGTTTACAGGAGGTAAATCAGCTGTGATGTTGCTGCCTCCCTCAGCCAATCCTGCTTTAGAGCTGTCTCCATTAATCTGGCTCGTCCAGCCACCTACAAAGAGTCCAAAACTCTCTCAGTTTGGCAGCCAGCGCAGCAAGAATAAAATCACTGAGGATGATACTAAAAAGTACACTATTTCAGAGAGCGTAAACTATAAGAACTATTTGCTGATCAAATAAATCTCCATTTCATTCCACAGGGCGTGAATGCTTTCCTTTTCATGCACAGAGAAATGTTGATATGTCCAGGAAAGGAGAAAAAAAAAAAAGATTCTCCCACAATCTCTGAACTTTGTCATCAGAACAAAGCGCCCATTCAGAGAGCTGCAAAGGCTGTTTGTTCCAATGGCCTTTATATTCAAGCTCTACAACAATTAAAGCATCTCCCCAAAAGCCTTGGCCAGCCTCCAGTCCTAGTCCAATGTGCTCAACGTAACAAACAAGCCCACAGTCCAGGCGCCCTGCTCCAAAGTGCAGTGGGCAGGTCGCAACAAAAAAGCTCTTTGACACTCACAGGAAAATATGAGCAATTGCCCTTTATCTCAGCTCCGCGTGTGCACGCCGAATGAGCATACACTTCAAAAGTTAAGGATTTATATAATCCTGACATCAAAACAAAATTCAAAAAGGCATGTCAGGAATTTTTACAACTAAAGAACATGATGAAATGCTTTTTAAATAACAGCAAAGCTCACATTGTCTGTCTACATTCTACGGTGACGTATCCTGTTTTCACATAGCCATGCAACTATTGCTGTCCTCTAAATATTTTTTCATCATTTGGAGAGTTGTTATGAAGCAGCTGTGGCATTCACGGTGACTTACATGCCGTTGTGATGACATTTGGCTCGCCGCTGATGCAGCCCTCATCATCTATGTGGACGAGGGTGGCCCTTAGAGTCACGACTCCTTTCCCTTTGCACACTCTGCTCGGGTCCAAATCTGAAAAAGTTCAAAATAAGAATATCATTTCCACAGCTCTTCATCATTCAAGGCATAGCAGTCTTACATTTGGAGTTAACAGGCAGAATTCCTGCTTCAGAGCACCTGGGAATCTAAGTTATTGCTACCGTGTGCCCCAAATGACCAAAATAGAACTCACTGTAACTATCACAATCTAAACCAGGCCATCACATTAATATCCTCCTATCCAGTAAAACGTATTGCCATGATCACACTGTCAGAGCTGGAAGTAGAGAAGTTGGATTAGTAAAGTGGCTATTAAAGTGACTGATTGTTGACAAGTAATGAGTTTTAAGAGTTTCTTTTTAAGTATGAGGTTGTCCCACTGAAAGATTGATGAGGCGGAGGGATACGTCACCTGCGGCAGGAATCAGGTCAGGAGAGCCTTTCATTGTTGTCAAAGGCGTGATCCTGACAGCGCAGACCGTCCGAGGACCTGATGGGACTTCAACACACACACACAAACACACAGACACTTTATTTTCATGTGGCTGAAATTTTGTCAAAAGATACTAGTTACTCACAAGTAAATGCAAAAAGATAATGATACATTCTGTATAATAAAAAAGGCTTCAAATGAAAATGTGTATGTGTGTGAATATGACTTGAATGTTTGCATGCTACACCAGCATCCACTTATTAAACCAAAAGCATTGTAACTCAGTGATACTTTCAAAGTGAAACGACTTACTGGGAGTTGAGCTCAGTCTTACGCTGCCCCCTTCTGGAGAGCCCTGGAAGAGAAACACAGGGACACATTAATAGCCTGAAGATTTACAAAGATGCTTGGTACAGTAACAAAATGCAGCAAGGACAATTGCATGTCATGTTTGTATGAATACAGTTACAAAAGTCTCATATTATGCTAATTTTCAGGTTCATACTTTATTTGATTAATTCAATTCAATGAGATGATTGAGAATGACTTTTAAGCTCAGATTGTCCACAAGGTATCTTGGTGACCTGGCGTTGTTAGATTAGACCAGCAGTCTTATAACAGTAACAGACCAGGACTAGATTTAAAATTAAATTAAAAATAAGGAAGAAGAACAAAACTGCCAAACTACATGTCATAAGCTCAGTATATAATGTACACAGTACAGGCCAAAGATTTGGTTACACCTTCTCATTCAATGCGTTTCCTTTATTTTCATGACTATTTACATTGTAGATTCTCATTGAAGGCATCAAAACTATGAATGAACACATATGGAATTATGTACTTAACAAAAAAGTGTGAAATAACGCTTAAATAGGTCTTATATATTAGATTTCTCAAAGTAGCCACCAAGTCAAGTTGATACACAGCCAACGGCGCTATTGGACAACTGTTAGGATTAATATAATGGCAAGAACCAACCAGCTAAGTAAAGAGAAAAAAGTGGCCATCATTACTTTAAGAAATGATGGTCAGTTGGTCCTGAAAATTGCAAAAAACTTTGAATGTGTCCCCAAGTGCAGTCACAAAAACCATCAAGCGCTACAATGAAACTGGCTCACATGAGGACCGCCCCAGGAAAGTAAGACCAAGAGTCACCTCTGCTGCTGAGGATAAGTTCATCTGAGTCACCAGCCTCAGAAATCACAAGTTCACAGCAGCTCAGATTAGAGACCAGATGAATGCCACACAGAGTTCTAGCAGCAGACACATCTCTAAGATGACATCTGTTAAGATGAGATTGTGTGAATCAGGCCTTCATGGTCAGATAGCAGCTAGGAAACCACTGCTAAGGAGAGGCAACAAACAGAAGAGATTTGTTTGGGCGAAGAAACTCAAGGAATGGACATTAGCCCAAAGGAAATCTGTGATTTGGTCTGATGAGTCCAAGTTTGAGATCTTTGGTTCCAACCGCCGTGCCTTTGTGCAACGCAGAAAAGGTGACCAGATGGATTCTACATTCCTGGTTCCCACCTTGAAGCATGGAGGAGGAGGTGTGATGGTGTGGGGGTGCTTTGCTGGTGACACTGTTAGGTACTTATTCAAAATTGAAGGCATACTGAACTAGCATGGCTTCCACAGCATCCTGCAGCAGCATGCCATCCCATCCGGTTTGCGTTTAGTTGGACCATCATTTATTTTTCAACAAGACAATGACCCCAAACACACCTCCAGGCTGTGTAAGGGCTATTTGACCAAGAAGGAGAATGATGGAATGCTGCGCCTCCAGTCACCGGACCTGAACCCAATTGAGATGGTTTGGGGTGAGCTGGACCGCAGAGTGAAGGCAAAAGGGCCAACAAGTGCTAAGTATCTCTGGAAACTCCTTCAAGACTGTTGGGAAACCATTTCAGGTAACTACTTCTTGAAGCTCATCAAGAGAATG
This sequence comes from Etheostoma spectabile, assembly GCF_008692095.1. Lineage (NCBI taxonomy): Eukaryota > Metazoa > Chordata > Actinopteri > Perciformes > Percidae > Etheostoma > Etheostoma spectabile. The sequence continues at coordinate 27,945 of NW_022604642.1, read as the reverse complement.
CCAAGAGTGTGCAAAGCAGTAATCAGAGCAAAGGGTGACTACTTTGAAGAAACTAGAATATAAGACATGTTTCAGTTATTTCACATTTTTTTGTTAAGTACATAATTCCACATGTGTTCATTCATAGTTTTGATGCCTTCAGTGAGAATCTGCAATGTAAAAAGTCATGAAAACAAAGGAAACGCATTGAATGAGAAGGTGTTACCAAACTTTTGGACTGTACTATACACTCACCTATAGGATTATTAGGAACACCATACTAATACTGTGTTTGACCCCCGTTTGCCGTCAGAGCTGCCTTAATTCTACGTGGCATTGATTCAACAAGGTGCTGAAAGCATTCTTTTGAAATGTTGGCCCATATTGATAGGATAGCATCTTGCAGTTGATGGAGAATTGTGGGATGCACATCCAGGGCACGAAGCTCCCGTTCCACCACATCCTAAAGATGCTCTATTGGGTTGAGATCTGGTGACTGTGGGGGCCATTTTAGTACAGTGAACTCATTGTCATGTTCAAGAAACCAATTTGAAATGATTCGAGCTTTGTGACATGGTGCATTATCCTGCTGGAAGTACCCATCAGAGGATGGGTACATGGTGGCCATAAAGGGATGGACATGGTCAGAAACAATGCTCAGGAAGGCCGTGGCATTTAAACGATGCCCAATTGGCACAAAGGGGGCTAAAGTGTGCCAAGAAAACATCCCCACACCATTACACCACCACCACCAACCTGCACAGTGGTAACAAGGCATGATGGATCCATGTTCTCATTCTGTTTACACCAAATTCTGACTCTACCATCTGAATGTCTCAACAGAATTCGAGACTCATCAGACCAGGCAAAACTTTTCCAGTCTTCAACTGTCCAATTTTGGTGAGCTCTTGCAAATTGTAGCCTCTTTTTCCTATTTGTAGTGGAGATGAGTGGTACCCGGTGGCGTCTTCTGCTGATGTAGCCCATCCGTCTCAAGGTTGTGCATGTTGTGGCTTCACAAATGCTTTGCTGCATACCTTGGTTGTAACGAGTGGTTATTTCAGTCAAAGTTGCTCATCTATCAGCTCGAATCAGTTGGCCCATTCTCCTCTGACCTCTAGCATCAACAAGTCATTTTCTCCCACAGGACTGCCGCATACTGGATGTTTTTCCCTTTTCACACCATACTTTGTAAAGCCTAGAAATGGTTGTGCATGAAAATCCCAGTAACTGAGCAGATTGTGAAATACTCAGAACGGCCCGTCTGGCACCAACAACCATGCCATGCTCAAAATTGCTTAAATCACCTTTCTTTCCCATTCTGACATTCAGTTTGGAGTTCAGGAGATTGTCTTGACCAGGACCACACCCCTAAATGCATTGAAGCAACTGCCATGTGATTGGTTGATTAGATATTTGCATTAATGAGAAATTGAACGGGTGTTCCTAATAATCCTTTAGGTGAGTGCATATATACACACACACACACCCACACACACACACACACACACACACATACACACACACACACACACACACACACACACACACACACACACACACACACACACTTGTATTAATGTATTTCTCCAAATGATTTGTATGTGCGACCGGAAGACGTTTGCTAAATAAGTTTGTGGGATGGGCCAAATGTTTGGTATGACACAGAAATAAAATTAAACTAAAAATAAAAATGTAAAAAACAAACATGTTTAAAAAAAAAAACATGTTATTTTTCTCATACTGTTTGTTCGTATTCACCCTCTGTCCAAAACGCCCCGTTGTAGTCCCTTGATACTTTTACAGTAGGCTTTGTTGTACACACACAGTATATATATATATATATATATATATATATATATATATATATATATATATACATACATACATACATACATACATATATTAAAATATAGGCCCTTCTGGTTGTTTTGTTTGTTATTAAGCAAAATCTCCAACTTACACATACAGTCTGAAAATCCATGTAGTGTAACAATGTCAACACCCGCAGATATTAGTATTGTATATCTAATATTTGTTGTGGATCAGGGTAAGTTTGGTAGCCAGGCCAGAGCTTTGCTGCAGTGTCGGCTTATGGAAGACTATAAGTACTGAAGCAATATTACACAAAGAGAAGATTTCTTAAAAAGTGTTGGCTTGGTTGTAGCTTACTGTAGAAATAGAGTTACTGCAACCAATAGCTGTAACTTGGGACTGCATATGGCTAATGGAATTGTAGTAGTACTATGGTTGGGTTACACAGTGAAAGGAGATACAACGCAGCGAGACAGGAAGGCGGTGAACCTCCAATTTTACTCTAGTCACAAGGCCTCATATTTTATTTGTAATCAATGACACAAAAAAAGCAATAACCTGTGTTTTATATAGCAAGATTTAATACTTAAAATTGTGTCTTCTTAGTAATATTTTACACTGATAAGTGCTATAAAAACTCATATGACTGAACTGCAGCCAAGGGAGCAAACATCAACACAATCTGTTGACTGTGTCCTTACAGCCCAATATCACTCACGTGCATTTCGACGGTGATATCTATGACAACAAACAAAATCCAATCTAGGATGTCAACAGCTGCTACATGTGAAATAAATTAGCAAAGGGAATTTTCTGTAGATAAGGATTCTCTTTCAGACATTTCAAATTCCATGGTGACTGTTGTCAGTTAAAGGAAAAACTTAAAGGTTAATTCATCATTTAAGATCAAAGGATAAACTTTCAATTATATAGGTGCAGTTGACACTTTTATCTCTGACAATGCAGGCCTCACTTTGCATGCCTTTAGCTTAGTTTGTGACAAAGTATGGTCATTTCCTTGACTAATGATATGAATTCAAATTTGTATCTGTGTTCCCCTTTAAGGACAAGATGGGAGGGTGTGAGCGAGAACAAACATATGTTAATCTGAACTGCATCAGTGGAGCATGCAGAAGCAACACCAAGGCCACCAAAAAAAGTGCCTGTGAAACACTTCCCATTGCTCCGCTGGGCCCCTTATTGTGCTCAGCCAGCACGACTGATTTAGGAGACGTCCCCATTTAAAATGGCAAGAAAAGGGCTGATTGAGTCAAGACACACACACACACACACACACACACACACACACACACACACACACACACACACACACACACACACACACAGGTACTTTGTTTGTAGACTACAAAAATGAAAACCAAAACCAAAATCCATCTAGAATTTCTTCTATGATGTCAATTTCAAGCTGCTTTTGAAGTTGTGTCTTTGCCCTTTTCCGCACCATGTATGTGTGTGACTGTGTGTGCAATATGTTTACACATGGCGGTAATCAAGCCAACCTGCAGAACAGGCAGGGGACTCATGTTCCGACTGGAAACCTCCACAAACAGGCCAAAATGGATGAGGGAAAATGGGAGCGATTCCAAACAAGTCCCCCAGGGACTCAAAGCTAAAAACCTTTTAAAACATCTTCCAGTCTTGGAGCCGAGCTGTCCCTGAGCACCAGAAACTGTATATTTATTTCCCTTCTCTCTTTAATAAAATCAGCTTGCTTCCTGACCCCCTGCGTCCCAGGGAAACAATACATCTGTAATCTCATTTCCAAAACCATTAACAGACATTCCTTTGGAGAACTTACACTGATCTCAACTCTACTTCTGTTCTATCCTCAGATGAACCCCAAGATGGTAAATATACAGAATGAAGAGAGACGTGGGAGTATTTTAACCTCTTATAGATAATGGGAAGATGACAGCTTGCAGTGTTCAGTTTGCTGTATAAACACACAAGTGCACAGATCACAACTGGCCTTTTTAGGAGAGATGCCGCAGAGCACCATCCATCCTGCCTGTGAAACAGAGGAGGCCAGTGCAGGAGCTCTGGGACGGCCAGCACTGACTGGGCCAAGACAAACAGGAAAATAAGAGGAGACTTTAATAGCCAAACTGCGATTTCCTAAATGCACTGTTGCTCCATATAATCTAGAAAACTTTCACAACGACTCCGTTTCACAAATGGGGTCAATTCGACAAAACTTTAAGGCACAAACGAATGGATATGTAGTTAAAGTGGGCTCAAAGTTCAGCAGATAGTGAAAAAAAAAAAAAAAACTCAACAGATTCATTCAATGAGATAATTGAGAATGAGTTTTAATCTCAGATTGCCATAAGGTGTCTTGGTGACCTGGCATTGTTAGATTAGACCAGCAGACTCATAACAGTAACCGACCAGGACTAGATACAGTATAAACAAGAGTTTGGTGTTTCCTTAAAAATAAAGAAGAGCAACAAAACTGCCAAACTACAAACTACATGTCATAAGCTCAGTGCTTTGTGGTCATCTCTTGAGACTCCAATTTCACAAACCTAAGAGAGTTTTGTATAAAACCATTTATTTCTGGTGTTATTCATGCACTACAATAATCAGACACAATTCCAGGAAGTCACAGCCATTGAAAACACCATCTAAGCTAAAAACATGTGTGATTACCTAAAAGCACAGCAAAGGCAAGATGATTCATCCCATTTGGAGCTCTAAGTGCCAACACTATGTGACACTACCACACACACATAGACACATAAATATCCAACTGAATGCTTGTGAGTGGAACTAAAATACTTTCCCAAAACTAACATGCTCCCAAAAGGCTAAGATCATCCCAATGCATCACCACGGATCTAGGGAGGCGCATTACCTACTTGATGTGCACAGCGAGTCCTCAGTCCACATACATTAGGTCCTACTGAAGCCTCCTGGGGAGTCTGGCTGAGCTTTGAGGGTCTCGTCTGGGTGGGACGGTCCACGCTTTGACCTTGACCCTTGCTATGTAGGGGGTCTGTTTGTTTTTGACAACAGGCGTACCCAGATGGGCCTGTCACCACATGCCACCTGGGAATGTGGCACCCACTCAACAACTGTGCAGACCTCAATATAAAATTCTCCTACCCCCTCGGAATGATCCTGCAGGGCCAGTAGATGAGAGACGGCTGGAATCCAGTACTGGATGACTCAACCTTCCATAAGGTTTTAATACTTCAGTCAACATACTAATGACTATTATTGACTGCATGTGAATGTGTGATTACATCTATGATATAACATCTTTCAAAAGTGATACAAATTGTAAGATAGCAGGAACACTGCAGTTTGAAATGTTATTAGGTCTGCAACTAACATGTATTATTATTATTATTATCAGTTATTATCAATTAAACCTTTTTTAAATTGAGCTATTTTAAGTTTAGTTAAAAAAAAATGTAGTTAAAATTTTCAAATTATCTTTTTTGTACAGCCATCAATGAAATCAAAAATGTTGAACTTTTTCTCAATGTTTAATGTATATATATATATATATATATATATATATATATATATATATATATATATATATATATATATGTGAAACCTTAGTTTCAGGGCTAAAATTGTTTTGAGGGCTAATACCAACGGTTTTATACCAAAACTGATATGTGTGCCTTAATCTCTACACAAAATACAGAAAATATCCCCCCCCCCACCGATTTTTCTCTTAAATAAATAAAGCCGTGTAAAACTGACCACACCTTCTTAATAGAAGTTGGAAGTATAAACTCTTATATTACAGTAATAAATAAAAATGTCAAAGGACGATGGTTTTGTTAGCTGAGATCAAAGAAAAACTTTCATCTTATTGAAATTGAGAAAACCAAAATGGGTTGTATCCAACAAACTGGCTTGACCCTAGTAGATACTAGAGCCCAACCGATATATCGGCCGGTATTAAGCATTTCACGATATATCAGTATCAACATTTATATGTTTGTTTTTTTAAATATTCATTCATCAGAATCATTTATAATGACAAATAAATTATTCTGATAAATGAATATTTAAAAAATAAAAACGGACTGTCCCTGATAACCCTGATATGAGCGTTGGTGTTGCATAGTTTGTCCACCAGAGGGCACTCCACAACGTCCCTGTTGGCAACACTGATTATTTTTTTTGTTAAAGTGTTCTTGTTCAAAGGACTTTAAGTTTCACATCTTAAGTTTGTATTTTTATACATTTTATTTATCAGACCTTTAATATGTTTTGATGTTCCTCTGTTCTGTTGTGACAATAAAACAAATTATTATCATATTATTTTAGTGAGAATTCATAAATAACTACAAATAACTAACGTTAGGGAAATCTGTTTGTTTTGTAACACGTTTCTGGTTTAAAAAAAAAAGAAAATATATATCGGCCTATATATCGGCATATCGGATTTTTAAATTGGCATATATTGATATTTTGGATTTTTAAATCCGATATGCCAATATATACTTTTTAAAAATCCTTTGTTGGTCGGGCTCTAGTAGATACATTACTTTTTTTTTCTCATAAAATTGAATTGCTTTATGAGTTCAATGTCCAGTGGACCAGAGCAGCAACAATCACTTTATATGAATCAGGGTCCAGATTCTGTCTGTCAACCACCTGTGAAAATTAAACAAAGGGGGGGTGGTACCACATTGAACTATCATGTGTTTCATACAGGGGGTCTCTGTGCCGCAGTCAGAGGCCGCCTTAAAAATGAGCTATGTTAACACAAAAGAGCTCTCATCACACGCTCAGCTGTACTATGGACGGACAGAAAGGGCTGTTACGTAACACAGTTTGACTTCTGCTTTGTCAACAAATGGCAGAGAGGAGAGAAGCTATCCAGCACTGTGCATGGATCCCATCAAACAGCTCCAAACATGGCTCGAAAGGGCTGCTCCGGAGCAGCAGCTTATCCCCCTAATTGAGAAGAGACCCCCACCTAACCCTCCACCCTCCCAACTCTCTTCCATAAACAGCTTCCACGTTGGACAGCAGCCTGGGATTCTACACATTCCCCGACCAAGCTATTTGAAGTTCATTTCAAACAACTGCAGCATAAAAGGAAATGTATGTAACTTACACACTGCAGTCATTATAAGCCTCAGAGTGGGATTACACATTCATGTTGATAATGGTTGGAGCTTAATGTATGAACACTGCTTCTATGCCTTAATTCTTTTAACCACAACTAATGCCATTCCACAGTAACAAAGTGTTTTAAGGACTTTATAGTGATCCATTGGTTTCACTGTTATATTTGAGGATATTTGTGACCTTTAGGAATAAAATGTCCTTTTTCTGAAGAACAAAACAAAAGCACCCATCACACCAGCCAATGAAAGATGTGTCCCTCCGCGATTGGAGAGGCTCGCAGCCTGCCTGCTTGTCCATGAGAAGCCCTGACAGTTATTGGACTATGACTTTTTTATTGACTATGGCCAGATCCTTGGGGCAGGGAACACTTAGTTGGCACGTGTAAAGGTCCTGGGGAGGACTGCAGTTGGCCGCATGTACTGTTACAGATGCTGTGTTAGACAGCCAGCTTGCTTTTAACATGCCTGATAGGCTTTTAGAGTGGGTTCAATAAGAATGTCAGTGAGTTGACGGTTTACCCAGGGTGATAAATCTTCAGCAAGGGATACAGGCTACACTCCAAGAGTGGGAAAGTAGCCCTATGATCTCTCTTCAGTTTTTTTTTAGAGAGTTTACTTTGGCAGGTGCAAGGTGAAAAAAATCAAAATAATAAAAGCTTGCGAACAAATAAGGAGATAACTGGGATACAGTGTACGACATAATTGGAAAGAAATCCACAAGGACTGCAATATAACAATAATTTCCTTGAGATATGCTAATTTGGGAATACGAATAAGAGAAACACATGATGGTCCTTTAATGTCATCACTAGATAATGAGCTCAGCTGTGCACCATAGATTCCTCCTGGCTTAGATAATGGGGCGTACCACAAATTAGGTGACCTGCGATGACAATTCAAATCATTGTCTGAGAGAGTGCTGAAAGTGTTTCCTCATCTTTGCTGGATGTTTTGACTCTGACGTGGATTGAACGCTCTGAGTGTGTTCCCTAATATAACTCTCCGAGCGCCTATGTGACAGGACTACTTGATAATTGAGTCATAGGATATGGCGGCTAAACGTGAATATAAACAGCAATGTGATAATCCAGCAATTTTAAGTGCTATGAAGGTATCCTCATGTGAAATGAGCATGCAGCAGGGCTCCATCATCTGTCTATTTCAGGAATGCCGGCCCAGTCTGACTCGTCCCGTCACACCCAGACACAAACATAACAGGCAGCTCCATCAATAATAGCATGGCTTCATAGATGGCGGCATATTAGAGTTACATTATTGTTTATTATATTGTGTAGTGAGTGATTTATAAACCTGTTATGGATCAGTGTCACTTAGTAATTCTGGTTTGGTTTGTGTGATGATGAGTAAGGAGGACACATTCTGGTTCCTATTAAAATATCTCCCAACAACTGCCGTTTTCCATCAGTTGCTGACATATAACACAGAGGAGAAGGGTGGAGGTGGGGTGTTGGTGGCGAGGAGCGTTGCTTAAATCCATCACTAAAACATAAATTGTCTTTTCACTGCCTTGTTTACATACAGTGTCTATGATCTAGGGGGCTTCTTTGTGCCACAGACCTTGAAAAGCCAAAGCATAACACTTCACTTCACCATCCACTTCAACCAATGGCCGCAGATGGAGAAAGCAGAAAGGGGGATGGGGGGGGGGTGTTGCTAAGCAACCTGTTGTAACATTAACATGGAGTGAAAACAGAAACCTGGCGTTCAAAGCCGTCCCATTATTCACAGTGAAGACAAGGCTGTTTTCTACAAATACTGTCACTACCAAGGATTTGGTAAATGTCATGCTAATATCCAGCTTCACTTAGTATTTAGCATGGATAAACTCGGACTGATAGATAAGGGTGATTTTGAGAAATATACCTTACCAAAGAAGAATATTTTTAAGTGATTTTGCCATTATCCAGTTAAACTATGTTTTAAATATAGATCTGCAATTATTAATAGCAAATGCTTAGTCTAGATTTATTTTATTCTGAGTAGATTAGGCCTACACTACATAGGCAGTTTCTTCTCATTTGTGTCAAAGTGACAGGCAAAAGACTTTTGGCAAAGCAACCAAATTCTACTGCCATGTTTGAACTTACTTAAACATAATGTAACTATTCTTTATTTTCTCCTATTCTTTGTTCTTGTATTCTGTGATTTTCCAAACCAAATGGAGATCATCTTGGCTAATCTGGAGGTCAGCCGGATCTCTGGCAAATCTTTGGGATTCAGTTTTGAGATTCATGTTTCTGAGGGTTGCTCTTCTGAAATCTAGGGGATCTGTGTAACCAGACTCTCAACAAGCTTCATAAAATATTAACAACTGAGCTGGGTTCATACCAACAGATCCCATGCCTACTTCACAGGTTATCATTTCTGTTTGTCAAGTTCAAAAGACTCAAATGTAGCACTTTGACCTTGAGTTATTGTGTCCTTTAAAAAACAAGAACTAGATGTTGCTGGCTTATGAAAGCTGGTGCCAAATTTCACATTTTGTTTGACTATTAGTCACTCTGTACCCTGAAATCCAGTTCACACACATTAAAACACCTGGAATCTCCATTGGGGATAATTCAAGAGAACCTTATTCTTGAAAACTTAGGCTAGTTAATGTAGATAAAGTAATAACTACTGCAAACGATATATTGCACATTTGTAAACTGGATACATGTGATGAATCCTTTTAATCTCAAGAAATGAAATGTTATTTCACAGTTACCTCCACCAAGAGTTTTATGTTTATAGCTTGGTTTGTATGTCGGTTTGTTTGTAAGCCGGATAAAGAAAAACTGATTTTCATGAAACTTGTTGGAAGGACGTAGCATGGGACAGGAAGGAACCTGTGCTGTAAATCAAGGCGCAGATACACAAATTATTTTTCACTATCGTAAACATTGTGTATTAGGGCGTTTGTGCTGCATTAATGTGGTGTCGGAATTATCAGAACAATGAGTTCCCCCACTGGGAAAATTCACACTGCATTAATGCTGTCATATGCCTTGGTGGAGGTCTGCACTCTCCGAGTGCCCTTTTAGTTCTTATTTGACTTGCTTTAATTGCACAATAATAAGTGCAAAAGGTCAGAGTGTGGTGCTCTTTGAGTGACTGAACAAATGGCTCGCGGCTGAGCTGCTGGGTAACATATGACTTCTATCTACACACACACACACACACACACACACACACACACACACACACACACACACACACACACACACACACACACACACACACACACACACACACACAACACACACACACATCTATCACCATCTCTGTGTAAACATTTATAACTCCTCTGCTGACGTGTTGTCAACAAGGAGTCTGCTTCATACACTGCTCAACTACTTCTGAGTCAATACTCAGTAGTAGCAGTGAGCAGAGTGGATGCACGCCGTGGGGAGATTTAACATATTGTTTTACTCATGGACAGAACACTGAAGAACTGATTTGGTCTCACACACACACACACACACACACACACACACACACACACACACACACACACACACACACACACACACACACACATAAAGTCCTTAAACACGTACTGTAGCTAATGAAGGTCCTGTTCTTTCTGAGAAAACACTGTTGAGATACACTATCTCTATTAAATGGGTCCATGGGATAAGACTCGCAGAGGAGAGTGTGATATTTAGAAACGTGCAGTCCACATAACAAAACACGGGAAAAGAGATTTTTTTTTACTGCTTTGCCTCTGTCCTCGAAGCAGTTTGATGAATTATTTGTGTTGGGGTTAATATTTTATCAAGCTTGTTTAGCGTCACGTTACACAGATCCATAGAAGTAAAAAACAAAACAAAAAAAAGGAAATTATCGATGTAGTAAATTCATGAATAAAAACACAGGCAAACAAGACATATGCTGACTTTCAGAGGGAAACGACATAGGGCATTGACAGTGGAGAAACTCTTATTCTTATAGTGGGATTGAATGACGTCCTTAAGCTGAGGTAGACTTAGAAGCAGAGTTGCACTCAGAATATTTAGAAATATCCTAACAGGACAAATTAGGAAATAAAAACACACTGAAAAAAAGGATTTTTCTAATGCATATTTTGTAATATGCTGCAAAACCTTTTCTTTGTCAAATATTTTTTTTTAAATTAAATTAAAGTGTTTAAAATAAGTCTATTCTGACAGTGCTTTATACTGCAAAATTTGATTGCCTATGTGTCTATAAAGGGACACGCTTCCTGTGAGGCAGTTGTTCATGTCACACGCTGTTCATTTTGAGGATTCAGTCAGCCAGACCTGTTTGTCAGACTAGATCATGAAGTTTAACATTCAGCTCCACGTTGTCAATACCTGCAGAGAATATTCACACAATTACAGTTCCACTGTAAACACTATACAAGGGCTCATATGCATTGATGCCACTGGAATAAGAAGCGGAAATAAGAAACTGTACTAAAATATTCCTCTACAAAACATTACAAACTGTTTTATTAGTACACATCACTGAGAATCTAAAGCCCTTAATGCTTCACCTTTAAAGTCATCCAATCAAAATGGCAAAGGCTACAGTCTAATCTGGCAACATGGTGATACAAATGACAGTGAAATACTGTTCAATAAACTATTCCTAACACCACCATGCCGCATAATATGCATTCCATTAAGTGCATGGTCCTGATGTCACAGCCTTCCTTTAAGCATGTAGAGTAGCCTGTAGTCTGCTCCCCATGACTCACAATGACAACCGCAAATAAGCCTCACTGCTACCTGACAACTTAAAGAAACAACCACACTAGAAAGGATAAGTCTTTTTTTTAATGATACCTGGCAATATTTTAAAAAAAAAGGTGTAAAGTCAGAAAGCGTTTAATTCCCAGATTTGAGAATTTGGCTTTTATCCTCCAGGGCACTCAGCTTCAGAGTGCGGCACCCATGGCGGGTCGTATCCCTGTATCTGTATCAGACTGTACTGCAGCAACTGTCCCAAAGCCTGAGGTGCATCATCTAAATTGACTGACTCGTAAAAGCACTAAAGCAGTTACAGTCTGCTAAATTAACACTTAATGATTGAGTTATGAATAAGAAATACATTAAGTGGCTATGGTCTTTGCATCATCAATAACACAAAGTCAGCGGTTATGATGCCACTGTATAAAAAAAGGAAAAGAAGGTAGGCTTGGAATAATAATGAATCTCCAGAAAACACTGAAGAGTCAGAGCAGCAGTGATCCAGAGCAGGGACAAGCTTACCTCGGTGTGGTGGTAATCCAGTGTTACGCTCGCTGCAGCAGACACACTTCACTGAGCTGTGTGCGCCGACTGCCGCCCCACCAGCGTCCTGTCAGCGCTTCACACTCACCGGCCTCTGCTACGTCTGCACCGCCGCACAACGCAACCATCGAGCACCGGGGGCTGGGCCACCGTCTCTTCACAATAAAACCCTGGAATTCATAATTAGTCAAGTTCCACTTCCGGGATTGCTCCGATGACGCCGGTGTCACTGCTCAATGTGAGGAGAGTGCAGATTTGAGTCGCGCATGCTTAGATGTAAACGGTTTAAGTCATAACGCGCTCCATAAGAATAGAGTCAGACCGGTGTAACACCAAATTCTGTGACCACCGTATCTTGTGACTGTAGGGGGCGCTGTTGCCACTGTGCAGGTTGATCTTACTCAAACAGACGACTTCGTCACGGCTCTGTTACGAAGTAAACTGCAGGCTGTTTATAATGAAGGTTCAGCGCCGAGAGTTTAGAAATGTTGTTGAATATACATACTTGAGACATAGGCTGTATTTGAGTGACTAGTGTCTAATTGTAAATCTAAATAAAGAAACTAAGATATATGTTTCTGTGTGTGTGCGTGTTTATTCTGTTGGCCCCAAATAAACACCACAGAGCAGACTTAATCATGAGGATGCGGGTGGTATAAATAATAATAAAACTACGTCGGCAGCATGAGGCTGTTAACTAATCTACAAGAGCTGTTTGAGAAAATTATCAATAACCAAGTAATAATTTGATTGTGAACTCATTGTGAATTTTCCCCATACATAAACTCATATATATTTGAACATTTCAAAATTAACCTGTCACAACAACCAAACCATTTCAGGTGGCTTGTCTTATCTTCATATGTATAGACAGGAAACAATAATCACTCTGGTCAGCATCTGGTTTTGGGCCCAAGGGGTCACATATTTTGACAGCTGTTATCAGAATATGTGACCCTACTGTAACCTGTCAGAAATCACCTGTAACTAAAGCCAAACCATTTCAGGTGGCTTGTCTTATCTTCATATGCATAGACAGGAAACAATAATCACTCTGGTCAACATCTGGTTTTGGGCCCAAGGGGTCACATATTTTGACAGCTGTTATCAGAATATGTGACCCTACTGTAACCTGTCAGAAATCACCTGTAACTACAGCCAAACCATTTCAGGTGACTTGTCTTATCTTCATATGTATAAACAGGAAACAATAATCACTCTGGTCAGCATCTGGTTTTGGGCCCAAGGGGTCACATATTTTGATAGCTGTTATCAGAATATGTGACCCTACTGTAACCTGTCAGAAATCACCTGTAACTACAGCCAAACCATTTCAGGTGACTTGTCTTATCTTTATATGTATAGACAAGAAACAATAATCACTCTGGTCAGCATCTGGTTTTGGGCCCAAGGGGTCACATATTTTGACAGCTGTTATCAGAATATGTGACCCTACTGTAACCTGTCAGAAATCACCTGTAACTACAGCCAAACCATTTCAGGTGACTTGTCTTATCTTCATATGTATAGACAAGAAACAATAATCACTCTGGTCAGCATCTGGTTTTGGGCCCAAGGGGTCACATATTTTGACAGCTGTTATCAGAATATGTGACCCTACTGTTACCTGTCAGAAATCACCTGTAACCCCAGCCAAACCATTTCAGGTGACTTGTCTTATCTTCATATGTATAGACAGGAAACAATAATCACTCTGGTCAGCATCTGGTTTTGGGCCCAAGAGGTCACATATTTTGACAGCTGTTATCAGAATATGTGACCCTACTGTAACCTGTCAGAAATCACCTGTAACTACAGCCAAACCATTTCAGGTGACTTGTCTTATCTTCATATGTATGGACAAGAAACAATAATCACTCTGGTCAGCATCTGGTTTTGGGCCCAAGGGGTCACATATTTTGACAGCTGTTATCAGAATATGTGACCCTACTGTAACCTGTCAGAAATCACCTGTAAACAGCCAAACCATTTCAGGTGACTTGTCTTATCTTCATATGTATAGACAAGAAACAATAATCACTCTGGTCAGCATCTGGTTTTGGGCCCAAGGGGTCACATATTTTGACAGCTGTTATCAGAATATGTGACCCTACTGTAACCTGTCAGAAATCACCTGTAACTACAGCCAAACCATTTCAGGTGACTTGTCTTATCTTCATATGTATAGACAAGAAACAATAATCACTCTGGTCAGCATCTGGTTTTGGGCCCAAGGGGTCACATATTTTGACAGCTGTTATCAGAATATGTGACCCTACTGTAACCTGTCAGAAATCACCTGTAACTACAGCCAAACCATTTCAGGTGACTTGTCTTATCTTCATATGTATAGACAAGAAACAATAATCACTCTGGTCAGCATCTGGTTTTGGGCCCAAGGGGTCACATATTTTGACAGCTGTTATCAGAATATGTGACCCTACTGTAACCTGTCAGAAATCACCTGTAACTACAGCCAAACCATTTCAGGTGACTTGTCTTATCTTCATATGTATAGACAAGAAACAATAATCACTCTGGTCAGCATCTGGTTTTGGGCCCAAGGGGTCACATATTTTGACAGCTGTTATCAGAATATGTGACCCTACTGTAACCTGTCAGAAATCACCTGTAACTACAGCCAAACCATTTCAGGTGACTTGTCTTATCTTCATATGTATAGACAAGAAACAATAATCACTCTGGTCAGCATCTATTAGAGCATTCTATTAGATCAAGAATGAGCCTGATTTCACATCTAATATGCCACTTAGAAATAAAACCAGTTTAAGTTTAATTTATAATTTGGCTCAATCCTTTTTTTTTAAAGTATATTATGATCTACATTTAGCAACGTCATAGGTCTCCAGTTTTCTAACAAAGTATTATCTCTATCTGGTTTGGGAAGCAAGGTTATTACACCTTGCTTCATAGTTGTAGTCATTTCCTCATTATCAATACAATCGCTTTACACTTAAAAAAATTTAGTTTCAATTATGTTCCAAAAAAATCTTTAAAACTCAACAGGAAGACCCTCCATTCCTGGAGATTTTCCTTTTTTCATTTTATTTACAGCTTCAAGAATTTCAGCTTTTAAGTTTATCACAGTCTGATTTAAATTCATTTGAAATTTCAACATCAGAATGCTCCGATATTATCTGAGTGAAACACTCATATGTGATGTCCCACCGAGACTTTGAATGAAGCTGGCTTAACAGGATTATTACATTGTACACTAGCCTGAAAAAGAGTAAAATATGGCTTCAAAAGGCTGAAAAAACATCATTATAGCTTTACTTCTTAGCCCCTAGTTTTAAAATCCTACATCAAAATGCTCCGATACAACTTGGGTCTAAAACTGGATATGTTATGTCCCACCGAGACTTGGAATGAAGGTGGCTTAAAAGGAGGTTTCCGTTTTACAGCAGCCTGAAAAACAGTAAAATGTCCTTTTAACAGCCTGAAAAAGATTTTAAGTAAAGCTTTCAGTTTAGGAGGGCGGAAGGAGGACCCAGACGCAGAGTGACAGGGAGTGAGTTTGACAGGTTTATTGAGCAATGTCCAAAATACCAAAGGAACACGGGGAGCCAGGGAACAAACAAAAGGCCGGAGCACCAAGGCTGGAAACTTCACAAAAATGTCCAAGGAAGCAAACGGACATCCAGGGAAGCTCACTCCACAGGAAATAGGTAGGGAACACAGAGCATGACGAAGAGGCAAGGGCAAACATGCAGAATGTCAGCAAACCTGGCAAACTGGGAAGACAGAAAACACTTACAGGACGACGGCAGGCTGACACAACGATCTGACGAGACAAAAGAAACACTGGGGTTAAATACATGAGGTAATGAGGTAAAGGGGAACAGGTGAGACGTCAGGTGAAGCACATTAGGGCGGGGCAGGACAATCAGACAAACAAAGCGAAGCTAGACAAGACAAGACAGGAAGCCATACTTCCAAAGTAAAACAGGAAACAGAACAAACAGAAACAGGGGAACACAAGACTGAATCCACAACACGAGACTGGGAAGAAAACCGAGACAAAAACACAGGGAAGGCCAAATGGAAAAATAACCCCAAACAAAAACCCCAAACCATAACAGGACCCCCCCCCAAGGACAGATACCAGATGTCAAAACCCCCCCAAAAAACCCCAAAAGAGAACAAAAAATAACCCAGAAAGGGCGGAAGACACCGGAAAAGAGGGGGCCGAGGGACAGGGAAACAAGGGGACAAAAGGGCACTAGGGACGGAAGCAAACCGTGAGCACCGGGGACAAAAACATAGGGGAGCACGGACAAAGGAGTCCGAACAGGGAACAAAGAAGGGTACCAGCAAGGGAGAGAAAGAGCGACAAAAGAGGGACTGGAGAGGGAGGAACGAGGGAGCAAGAAAGGGACAAGGACGGAGAGAGGGACTGGAAGGAGGGAGCGAGAGAGGGACTGGGAAGGAGAGAGGGACCGAAAGGAGGGAGCGAGAGAGGGACTGAGAGGGGGACTAGGAAGGAGGAGACAGGAGAGGGAGACGAAGGAGGGAGAGAGATGACGGGGGGAGAACGGAAGAGACATGGAGACGAAAGAGGCGAGGAAACGAAATAGGCAAGGAAACAAAGGAGGCGAGGTGACAAGACTAGAGGGAAGAGAAGACGGAGAGCGCGGAAGAAGCGAGGAGCCAAATAGCGAGGAGACGTGACAAGAGACCAGACGAAGAAAGAGCACTAATACTGAGCACAAGGAAGGAGGGCACTAAGGAGTCTAGAAAAAAGGGCTGGAGACCGGTGGAGAGCAGGGACTAGAGAGGAGACCAAGAAAGGGCAGGGACACAGGGAGAGAGCAAAAGGGACACAGAGAGCAAGAAAAACAGAGGGAGAGAAAGAGGCAGAGCGGTAGAGACACAGAGACCCACATAGAAGGAGAGAGAGATCGACAGAGAGACACAGACAACAAGCCAAACAATAGAGAGACACAGAGGGGAAAGGACACAGAGAGCAAGACCGACAGGGAGAGAGAAAGGGAGAGACAGAGAGACAATGAACAGAAAGAGAGAGAGAAAGAGACAAACGGAAGAGAGGGAGAGAAATAGAGATAACAAACAGAGCGAGGGGTACACAGAGAATAAGCCAGACAGACACAGGGAGCAACAGAGACAGAGCAATGGAGACGGGGCGAGGACGGAGACAAACGAGGGATTGGAGGAAAGGGACAGAGAAAGGGAGCTGAAAAGCAACCAGGTGCAGGAACAGCGCAGCACAGAGAGAGCGAAAGGGACAGAGCAAGAGGGACACACAGAGAGACTGGATGAACAGAGAGGGAGGCAAAGAGACCCAGAGAATGGGACAGAAAAAAAGCGAGACAGGCAAGGGACAGAGAGAGGGATTGTGTGAGAGAGATGGAGCAATACAGAGAGAGTGAGAGGAACACAGACAGACACATGGAGGGAGAAAAGCACAGGGAGACAGGGGCAGAGAGGGAAAGAAGTAAAGAGACAAGAAGGGAGACAAAACGAGAGGCGACCAGACCAAGGAGAGGGACTAGACAAGCGAGGAGGGGACAAGACAATGACAAAACGAGGGAGACACAGAGACAGAAGGGGGACACACACACAAACCAAAAGAAAAAGGGAGAGAAATACAGGGACACAGAGAGTAGGACAAACAGAGAGGGACACAAGGAGGGGACCTAGGGGGCGCCAGAGGACGCGCAAGGGAACGGACCCGACAGTCCGCGAGACGAAGAACGGAAAAGCCCCCGGAGGGGCGCACGGAAAAGCCCCTTAGAGGGCGCACAAGGGACATAAGGAAGCGCATGGGGGGAATTCCGAGGGACGCAAGAAAGCCCAAGGAGGGGCGCACAGAAGAGCCCGTGGAGGAGCGCATGGAAGAGCCCGCAGAGGGGCGCACGGAAAAGCCCGCGAAGGGGCGCACGAGGGGCGCGAGAAGGCCCACAGGGGGGCGCACGAGGGACGCAAGAAGGCCCACGGGGGGGCGCACACGGAAACTTTTGGACGGACAGGACCGGCTTAGACTGTACAGGCGTGGACGGGACAGATTGGGACGGATGGACGGATAGGGTTTAGGGATCAATTTGGATGGGGTGGACGCAGGAACAGGGAGGAAGACAGGGACAGGAACAGTGATAGGGACAGAGACAGTGACCGGGGCAGGGACAAACACTTGGACAGAGACAAACACGGGGACCGAGACAAGCACAGGGACAGACAAGGGCACAGGGATAATCATGGGGACAGGGACACAAACAGGCACAGAGACAGGGACAGGAACAGACACAGTGACGGGGACAAACACAGGGACAGGGACAAACACAAGACCAGGGAGACTAGGACTAGGAGAGGCAAAGACATGGGGAACAGGGGTTCCTGAGGGCCCCGGGCTAAGGCCAGGGCCGGAGGAAGCCAGGGAACTGGGAGCCAATGCCCATGGAGGAAAGAGGCCCAGACGCCGGCTTGGGGTCGGGGGCACCGACCGTCAACCGAGGGCCACAAGCCGTCGGGGGCCGGAACCACAAGGCGTCAGCCGGGGGTCAGAGGTGTTGGGTCTCTGGTCGGGGTCTGTGGGGTCGGTCAGTCGGTCGGCCGGTCTGGGTCAGGGGAGCAGGTCGGCCGGTCTGGGTCAGGGGGGCCGGTTGGCCGTTCAGGGTCTGGGGGGCCGGTTGGCCGGTTTGGGTCTGGAGGGCCAGTGGGCCGCTGGGGGTCAGCGGCGGCGGCATTCGGCAGCTGGATGACCACGGCGGCGGCAGCCGGCGGCTGGGTGACCACGGCGGCTCCCAGGGAGGACTGGTCAGTGCACACTCCCTGGGAGGCAGCACAGGCTTAACAGGAGGATTCCGTTTTACAGTAGCTTGAAAAAAAGATTCAAATTTCCCTTTAACAGCCTGAAGAAGATTTTAAGAATAGCATAGCTTGGACATTTAAGCCTTTAATTTCTGGATATGTGCTCTCCAACCGTGACTTGGAATGAAGCTGGCATAACAGGATTATTCAGTTTTACAGTAGCCTGAAAAAAAGAGTAAAATATGGCTTTAACAGGCTGAAAAAACATCAATATAGCTTTACTTCTAAGCCGGTAGTTTAAAAATCCTACATCAGAAAGCTCCGATATTACCTGGGTGCAAAACTGCATGTATGATGACTCCCTCAGACATGGAATGAAGCTGGGATAACAGGAGTATTCAGTTTTACAGTAGCCTGCAAAAGAGTCAAATATCCCTTTACCAGCTTGAACAAGATTTTAAATATAGCTTTGGTTGGACATTTAAACCTTTAATTTTAAAATTCTACATAACAATGTTCAGATATTATCTGAATGAAAAACTGGAAATGTGATGTCTCACCGAGACTTGGAATGAAGCTGGCTTAACAGGATAATTAAGTTTAACAGTAGTCTGAAAAAGTGTAAAATATGGCTTCAACAGGCTGAAAAACATCAATATAGCTTAACTTCTAAGCCCTTAGTTTTAAACTCCTAGACCAGAATGCTCCGATATTACCTGGGTGCAAAACTGGATGTGTGATGTCTCACAGAGACTTGGAATGAAGTTGGCTTAACAGTAGGATTCCGTTTTACAGTAGCCTGCAAAAGAGTCAAATAGCCCTTTAACAGCCTGAAAAAGATTTTAAACATAACTTTGGTTGGACATTTAAGCCTTTAATTTCAAAATCCTACATCAAAATGCTCCGATATTACCTGAATGACACAATGCGTATGTGATGTCTCACCGAGACTCTGAATGAAGCTGGATTAACAGGAGGATTCCGTTTTACAGTAGCCTGAATAACAGTAAAATGTCCCTTTAACAGCCTGAAAAATATTTTAAATATAGAGGTTTTGTGTGTCCCTATGAGGTTTGTGTGTCCCTATGAACCTGAGGGCTGTGTTGTCTGGAGCTTTGTGCTCCTGGTAGGGTCTCCCATGGCAAAGAGGTCTCAGGGGAGGGGCCAGACAAAGAATGGTTCAAAAACTCTAATGGAATATCAAGGAAGGGATAGAAGGACCCTGCCCGGTGGAAGCCCGGGGCCCCCGTCTGGAGCCAGGCCCAGACGGTGGGCTCGTGAGCGAGCACCTGGTGGCCGGGTTTGCCACGGAGCCCGGTCGGGCACAGCCCGAAGAAGCAACGTGGCACTTCTCCCTCCAGCCCATGGGCCCACCACCTGTGGGAGGATCCAAAGGGGTCGGGTGCGCTGCCACATGGGTGGCGGCGAAGGTCAGGGGCTTCGACGGACCAGACCCGGGCGGCAGAGGCTGGCTCTTGGGACGTGGAATGTCACCTCTCTGTGGGGGAAGGAGCCGGAACTTGTGCGGGAGGTGGAGCGCTATCAGTTAGATCTGGTGGGGCTTACCTCTACGCACAGTCTCGGCTCTGGAACCGTACTCCTGGATAGGGGTTGGACTCTGTCCTACTCTGGAGTTGCCCAGGGTGTGAGGCGCCGGGCGGGTGTGGGGATACTCACAAGCCCCCGGCTGAGCGCTGCTGCGTTGGAGTTTATCCCGGTGGACGAGAGGGTCGCCTCCCTACGCCTGCGGGTGTTGGGGGGGAAAACTCTGACTGTTGCTTGTGCGTATGCACCAAACAAGAGTTCGGAGTATTCGGCCTTCTTGGAGACCTTGAATGGAGTCCTGTATGGGGCTCCAGTGTTGTGGGTTGGGGTTTTTGTTTGGGGGTTATTTTCCCGTTTGGCCTTCCCTGTGTTTTCTTCCCGGTTTTCTCCCTAGTCTGGTGTCATAGATTCTGTCTTGTGTTTCCCTGTGTGTGTTTGTTATGCTTCTGCTTTATTTTGGTAGTCAGCTTCCTGTCTTGTCTTGTCGTATTTAGTCTAGCTTTACTTTGTTTGTCTGATTGTCCTGCCCCGCCCCAATGTGATCCACCTGACGTCTCACCTGTTCCCCATTACCTCGTTACCTCTTGTATTTAACCCCAGTGTTTCCTTTGTCTCTTGTCGGATCATTCTGGTTGTTCCCCTGTCTTTTCGTCACCTTGTTGCAGTGTTCCTTATTTCGTTCCTGTTCCCTTATCCTGGTTATTGTTTGTTTTTGCATCTTTTTGGGTATTCTCCTTTTCCTCCTTGGATTTTGGATGTTCGTTCCATCGAGGCTTACGTTGTGTTTTGGACAATAAAAACTTTTTGTGTTCTTACTCCTGCCTGCCTCCTCCTCACTGCATTTGGGTCCGATCCTCATACCCCCGTAACATAATGATCCGACCAGCTATGGACCCAGCAGCCTTCGAGGAGTTGGACAGGCTGGAGTATGCCGTTGGCCGGTTCATCGTCGAGCTGGGGAAAACCACGGACGTGGGGCGCCGACTTAGCATCTGTTCCCTGATAAGGAACGCGGTGACAAGCAAGCTCGGGCTCTTTGAGGTCCCAGGCATGAAGACCCTACTCCGGGAGGTCTACCAACTGGAAGCCAGCCGGCAAGTCATTCTTACCCCCACCAGTGAGCTGGCGCCTAGTGTTCCAGACCCCCAGCTGACGACGACCGCCGCCGCGGAGCCCCAGCTGACAACTGCCGCCGCCGTGGAGCCCCAGCTGACGACTACCGCCGCCGCGGAGCCCCAGCTGACGACTGCCACCGCCGCGGAGCCCCAGCTGACGACTGCCGCCGCCGCGGAAGATCCCCAGCCGCCAGCTTCCGCCGTTAAGGCGGATCCCCAGCCGCCGGCTCCCGCCATTGAGGCGGATCCCCAGCCGCCGGCTCCCGCCATCGAGACGGATCCCCAGCCAACGACTCTCGCCGTCGAGACGGATCCCCAGCCGCCGGCTCCCGCCGTCGAGGCGGATCCCCTGCCGTTGAGGCGGACTCCTGGCCGCCGACCCCCGCCGTTGAGGCGGACTCCTGGCCGCCGACCCCCGCCGACGAGGCGGGCTTCCGGCCGCCGGCTCCCGCCGACGAGGCGGGCTTCCGGCCGCCGGCTCCCGCCGACGAGGCGGTTCCCCAGCCGCCGCTGACCGGCGCCTTGGACTCTAGGCCGACTTACTCCTCTGAACTTGGCCAGGTACTCAGCGTCACTGAACCCCGGCTGGCGCTCGGTGGTCCTGGTCCCCGGCCGACGGCCAACCTTTGTGGCCCTCGGTCGGCGGTTGGCGCCCCCGACCCCCAGCCGGTGTCTGGGCCTCTGCCCTCTCTGGGCATTGGCTCCCGGGGTCCCCTGGTCCCGGTTCGGGGGTCCCCCGGGACTCAGTCCCTGGCTTCCTCCGGTCCTGGCCTTAGTCCCAGGTCCGCAGGAACCCCTGTTCCCCCGGTTTTTTCTTCTCCCAGTCTCCCTGGCCTTGTGTCTGTCCCTGTCTCTGTGTTTGTCCCCGTCACTGTGTCTATACCCGTCCCTGTCTCTGTGCCTGTTCGTGTCTCTGTCCCAGTGCTTGTTCCTGTGCCTGCGTCTGTCCCCAGGCTTGTCCCAGTCCCGGTGTTTGTCTCTGTTCCAGTCTTTGTCCCTATCCCGGTCACTGTCTCTGTCCCTGTCACCATTCCTGTCCCTGTCTTCCTTCCTGTCCCTGTGTCTACCCCATCCCAATTTGTGCCTACACCTGAGCCGTCTGTAGTCTCACCGTCCTCGTCCGTCCCGTTTATGACCGCGTCTGTCCCACCTGTTTGTTCCGAGTCTAGCCCGTCCCCCAGTGAGATTCCTACCACGCCCCCCTGTGGGCTTTTTTGTATCCCTCCTGTGCCTCTCCGTAGGCTTTCTCGTGCTCCTCGTGCGCCCTCTGCTGGGCTTTTCCGTGCGCCCCACCGTGGGCTTCTTTGCGTCCCTCGTGTGCCTCTCCGTAGGCTTTCTCGTGCTCCTCGTGCGCCCTCTGCTGGGCTTTTCCGTGCGCCCTCCCGTGGGCTTCTTCGTGTCCATCTCTGGAGGCTTTCTCGTATTCCTCGTGCTCCTCGTGCGCCCTCTAGCGGGCTTTTCCGTGGGCTACGTCTGGCGCCCTCTCGTGGAGAATTTCGGTATACCCGCTCTTGGGTCCCTAGTGCGCCCTCTCGTGGGCACCCTTGTACATCCCCTCGCGCCTCGTAATGCCCTTTCCTTGGTCTATCTCCGGTCCCAGTGTTCGTTAGTCACCCATACTCCCTGTGTCTCTGTATATTTCTCCCTTTTTCTGTTTGTTTCTCTTGTCCCTGGGTTAGTGTCTCCCCTGCTTTGTATGGACACAGTTGATCAGGTGAGAACTTATGAGATCATGAAAGTCGTTTCAGAAATGTAAATGTCTGTTGTTCTTCTTCTTTCAAGTCTGGTGTAGTGTTTAGCTTCTAAATCCAGAGAGCCTTCTGTTGGTTGGTTGGTTTGTGCGTGTTTTTTAGGGAGAGATAATGGTAAACGTGTGTATGTATGTGTATCATGCTCTCTTGATTTATCTGTTTGTATGCCCAGTACAGGCTCTACAACTATAGTAATTTGTTACG
Organism: Etheostoma spectabile; assembly: GCF_008692095.1. Classification (NCBI taxonomy): domain Eukaryota; kingdom Metazoa; phylum Chordata; class Actinopteri; order Perciformes; family Percidae; genus Etheostoma; species Etheostoma spectabile. Next base: position 4,369 of record NW_022604642.1, on the reverse strand, counting down.
GTCTGTGTGTATGTACATATATTTACCGGGATCCTGTATGTTTATTTATGCATCTACATGAGTTGTTATGTCTTAAGAGCCTGTCGTTCCTTACAGTGTTTGCTGTCAGCCAACCCTTGATGTTTTGCCTTTTTGTTTTTTTTCTTGTTGTAGCTAAACCATCATCATTCTTCAGCTTCTCTGGTGGCACTCTGCTCTCTGTCCCCCACCTGTCTCCTGTCCCTGTGTTGGTATCTCCCTCGTTTTGTCCCTCTCTTTGGTCTAGTCACGTCTCATTCTGTCCCCAGTCTTCTTGCTCTGTCTCTTTTTTGCTCCCTGTCTGCCTGTCTTCTCTGTGTATCTCCCGTTCCGTCTTCCTTCTGGTTGCCTGGTCTCATTGTTGTTGTTTTTTCCCTCTCTCCTTTGGTCCCTGTCTGTCCCGCTCCCTTGTTATCTCTTTCCATGTTTCACTCTCTGCCCCTACCTCCCTGCGTTTTCCTCTTTCCCTTTGTTTGTCCGTCTGACCCTCCACGTCCCTCTCACTGTCCTTTGCCTGTCTCGCTCTCTTTCGATTCTGTTGTCTGTCTCTTTGCCTCCCTCTCCGTTCACCTAGTCTTTCTGTGTTCACCTCGCTCTGTCCCTCTGGCTTCCTTCTTTCCCATTTGTTTGTGTGGGTGTCTCGCCCTCCTCTGTATGTCGGTGTTTCCCATGTTCTGTCTCTCTTTTCCCTGTGTCCGTCCTGCTCTCTGGGTTTTTTTTTTTTTTTTTTTTTTTTTTTTCCCTTTTTTACTTGTTTGTGTGGGTGACTCACCCTGTTTCTCTCCCCTTTCTCCAGTCCACCCCCGTCTCTCTGTGTCCTTCTCCCTCTCTCCGTGTGCTCCGTTTGCTCCCTGTGCCGCGCTGTCCTGATGGCTTCCTGGCTCCTTTCTCTCGGTCCCTCTCCTCCAGTCCCTCACCTGTGTGTCTCTCTCTGTTCAATGTCTGTCTCTCCCTTCTTCCATCGCTCTGTCTCTTGTGCTTTTTGTGCCTGTCTGTCTTGTTCTTTGTCCCTCTCGCTTGTTTTCTTTTTGTTTGTGTGGGTGTCCTGTCTATACTGCTCTCTGCGTCTTCTCCCACCTGTCCCTTGGGTTCTTGGTGTCTGTCTGTCTTGTCCTTTGTGTCTCTCCTTCACTTTGTTCTGTTTGCTCTTTGTCTCTCGCTCTCTGTCACTCTCTCTCTTTCTACAAATGCGTCTCTGCCTTTTTCTCTTCCTCTGTCTGTCTTACTCTCTGTGCCTTCCCTCTATGTACCCCGCTCACCCTCTCCCTGTGTCCGTACCCTTAGCCCCTCCTTGGTCTTTTCTCCTCTGGTCCCTCGCTTGCCTCCTGTCTCCAACCGTTTTTCTGGACGCCTTCGGGCCCTTCGTCCTTGTGCCTTTGGTCAGCGCTCTTTCCTCTACCCTCCTCCTCGTTCGTCCCATTACCTTCCCTCTTTTCATCTGGTCCCCTCTTTCGTCTTGTCTTTTCTTGCCATTTCGCCTTGTTTTCTCGTTTTTTTTGTCCTCTTTTCCCTTTGTTGTCTTTTTACCTTTTTGTCTCCCTTTTTTTTTCTCTGCTTGTATTTCCTGGCCTGTCTCCTTGTCCCTTTCATGTAGTCCCGGTTGTCTGGTCTTTTCCCCCAGCCTCCCTTGCCTCCTCGCCTCCTTCTTCTCCTCGCCCTCGCTTTCTTGCCTCCTTTGTTTCCTTGCTTCCTCCGTCTCCTCTTCGTCTCGGCCCCTCTCTCCGTCCCGGTCCCTCTCTTGCTCCCTCCTTCCCAGTCCCTCTCTCCTTCCCAGTCCCTCTCTCGCTCCCTCATTCCTTCCTCTTCGGTCCTGCTCCTGTCTCCCCTTCAATCCCTCGTTGTGCCTCTTCCTCGTTCCCAGTTCTAGCTTCCTTTGTCCATGCTCCCCTATGCCCTTGTCCCCCGTGCTCCGGGTTTCCTTCTGTCCCCTAGTTTCTCCGTCCCTTGGCCCCTCTTTTCCAGTGTCTTCCGCCCTTACTGGGTTGTTTTTGTTCTCTTTTGGGTTTTTGTTTGGGGTTTTTGACATCTGGTATCTGTCTTTGGGGGGGGGTCCTGTTGTGGGTTGGGGTTTTTGTTTGGGGGTTATTTTCCCGTTTGGCCTTCCCTGTGTTTTCTTCCCGGTTTTCTCCCTAGTCTGGTGTCATAGATTCTGTCTGTGTTTCCCTGTGTGTGTTTGTTATGCTTCTGCTTTATTTTGGTAGTCAGCTTCCTGTCTTGTCTTGTCGTATTTAGTCTAGCTTTACTTTGTTTGTCTGATTGTCCTGCCCCGCCCCAATGTGATCCACCTGACGTCTCACCTGTTCCCCATTACCTCGTTACCTCTTGTATTTAACCCCAGTGTTTCCTTTGTCTCTTGTCGGATCATTCTGGTTGTTCCCTGTCTTTTCGTCACCTTGTTGCAGTGTTCCTTATTTCGTTCCTGTTCCCTATCCTGGTTATTGTTTGTTTTTGCATCTTTTTGGGTATTCTCCTTTCCTCCTTGGATTTTGGATGTTCGTTCCATCGAGGCTTACGTTGTGTTTTGGACAATAAAACTTTTTGTGTTCTTACTCCTGCCTGCCTCCTCCTCACTGCATTTGGGTCCGATCCTCATACCCCGTAACACTCCAGTAGGGGACTCCATTGTTCTCCTGGGGGACTTCAACGCACATGTGGGCAATGATGGAGATACTTGGAGAGGCGTGATTGGGAGGAACGGCCTCCCTGATCTAAACCAGAGCGGTTGTCTGTTGTTGGACTTCTGTGCTAGTCATGGATTGACCATCACAAATACCATGTTCGGACATAGGGATGTTCATAAGTGTACGTGGTACCAGAGCACCCTAGGCCAAAGGTCAATGATCGATTTTATAATCGTTTCATCTGATCTGAGGCCGTATGTTTTGGACACTCAGGTGAAGAGAGGGGCGGAGCTGTCAACTGATCACCATCTGGTGGTGAGTTGGGTCAGGGGGTGGGGGAAGACTCTGGACAGACCTGGTAAGCCCAAACGTGTAGTGCGGGTAAACTGGGAACGTCTGGAAGAGGCCCCTGTCCGACGGACTTTCAACTCGCACCTCCGGCGGAGCTTTTCGTGCATCCCTGTGGAGGCTGGGGGCATTGAACCTGAGTGGACAATGTTCAAAGTTTCCATTGCTAAAGCTGCGGCGGCGAGCTGTGGTCTTAGGGTTTTAGGTGCCTCAAGGGGGGGTAACCCACAAACACCCTGGTGGACACCGGTGGTCAGGGAAGCCGTCCGACTGAAGAAGGAGTCTTTCCGGGATATGTTGTCTCGGAGGACTCCGGAGGAAGTTGCAGGGTACCGACGGGCCCGAAGGGCAGCAGCCTCTGCCGTGACAGAGGCAAAGCAGCAGGTGTGGGAGAAGTTCGGAGAAGATATGGAGAAGGACTTTCGGTCGGCACCAAGGTGCTTCTGGAAAACCGTTCGCCACCTCAGGAGGGGGAAGCGAGGAATCATCCAAGCTGTATACAGTAAGGATGGGACGTTGCTGACCTCAACTGAGGAGGTAATGGGGCGGTGGAAGGAGCACTTTGAGGAACTCCTAAATCCAGCTGACACGCCCTCTGTGGTAGAGGCAGAGCTGGAGGATGATGGGGGATTGTCGTCAATTTCCCTGGTGGAAGTCGCTGAGGTAGTCAAACAACTCCACAGCGGCAAAGCCCCAGGGATTGATGAGATCCGTCCAGAAATGCTGAAGGCTCTGGGTGTGGACGGGCTGTCTTGGTTGACACGCCTCTTCATCATTGCGTGGAAGTCTGGGACGGTGCCTAAGGAGTGGCAGACCGGGGTGGTGGTTCCCCTCTTCAAAAAGGGGGACCAGAGGGTGTGTGTCAATTACAGGGGTATCACACTTCTCAGCCTCCCTGGTAAAGTTACTCCAAGGTACTGGGAAAGGAGGGTTCGGCCAATAGTCGAACTCGGATTGAGGAGGAACAATGCGGATTCCGTCCTGGTCGTGGAACAACAGATCAGATCTTTACTCTCGCAAGGATCTTGGAGGGGGCCTGGGAGTATGCCCAACCAGTCTACATGTGTTTGTGGGATCTGGAGAAGGCGTATGACTGGGTCCCCCGGGAGAAATTGTGGGAGGTGCTGCGGGAATATGGGGTTTGGGGGGTCCTTCTCAGGGCCATCCAATCTCTGTATGACCAAAGCGAGAGCTGTGTCCGGGTTTCGGCAGTAAGTCGGACTTGTTCCAGGTGAGGGTGGCCTCCGCCAGGGCAGCGTTTTGTCACCAATCCTGTTTGTAATATTTATGGACAGGATATCGAGGCGTAGTCGGGGCGGGGAGAGGGGTGCAGTTCGGTGGGCTCGGGATCTCATCGCTGCTTTTGCAGATGATGTGTCCTG